>NC_056743.1:970908690-970943293 GCF_019279795.1 Protopterus annectens
TAACATGTTTAGGAGAAATAGGTCTAGGAAGGGTCTCCACTGACCGTTTCCTTGGCACTAGAAAAATTCTGTAGTGAAATCCTTTTCCCCATGAAGTATTTTGGGACCTGCTCAATGGTGACCTGACTCAAGAGGTTTTGAATACTGGGGGCAAGAAGAGACATTTGGTCCTTAGAGGGTTGTGGCATGACTTTGAGGGGGAATATTTTCCCAGGATATGGCATAACCATCCTTTATGATGGGAAGGACTCAACTATCTGTGATAATGGCTTACCACCTGGCCAGGGACAGTGACAGTTTGAGAAAGAGGAGTAAATGGGGCTGATGACAGGGGAGGAGTGTTGCAAAGGTAGTTACAGATTTTTGCTTCCAAAGGCAGGCCTCCACAATGAAGGTTCCCTATAGGGTTTATGTACCTTTTCTTAAGGGATTCTCTTAGTTTCCGAGATATCCTAGGATCCCTTCAAATGAAGGAGGTAGCTTTAGATGGGTAGTTCCTATGGTACCTAGAAACTGAGGATAATACAATCTGTCCACAGTCTTTCATGGTCTTGCCTTGGAGAGTTCTGAACAGACTGGCAGCCTGAGGTCCAAATATTAAGTCTTGGGAGAGTCTAAAAATTTGTTTTGATACCCTCAGGGACAGGCCAACTGCGAAGCCATACATAACTGCAAATAACCGATCCAATGGCAGTTGCCCTACAAGAAGCAGATTCAGCATTCTAACTGCACATAATGCTACATCTGGCTATTTGAGGGTTGGGAGGTTGGCATAATGATTAAAGTGTTTACCTCACAGACACAAGGTACAGGGTTTGATTTTCACATGGGGTATTTGGCTACGCTTAAAATTTCTTACGAAGGCAGTTAGCCTAGCATTAATCTATGAACCTAGGAGTTGCCTGAGATGTTAGGCTCTCCATTTCTTACTATGACTGTTGCAAGACGTTCCAGCATAACCTTGTTTAAGAGTGCAGGACAGAGATCAAGAAATTGGTCATTTGGGTCTGGTAGTTAATTGCCCTAAAAGCAAGGGTAGCAGAGGTGCTGACCTTTCTCAATCTATCTATAGCCCTACTATCTTTGTCCATACGTAAGCCATTAGCACTGGGTAGAAGCTTAGAAGACATATCTGGAGAAAAAGAGACTGCAGAGGAGTTTGACACAGGATTCTTGTACAGGTATTTAGGTAATCAGGTACCTTCTAAATCTTCAAATCACAAAATTAACAAACAACTGCTAAATCCACAAAGCAGGACCTGAAGGAGCCAAAAAGGAAATCCAACAAGCTACACCTAATATGATAAAAGTTTAATGTAGTACTTTGAAGCGCTTTTCGTCTGCACGATGTGCAGACTTCTTCAGAAACAGTTAAAAACTTTAACCCCTCTTATAAATGAAAATTCAAATATATTCAATTAACTAATTAGCAAAAATAGTCAATTTAACAATTAGATGTTTAAACAATAGTTATCCAAGGATACCACTACCATTAAACATAAATTAACTCCACCTTCTTCCTAAAGTGAGAGTAAATTTCAAATCCATGAATTTATAAACTTGTAAACTCTCACTTACAACCCCACAAAGTAACGTATTATTTTATAACTTACTTGATGTTAAGTATATAATCAATAAAAATACTCGCAAAATATAATATCACACATTATCCTAAAAACCGTACGTTGCATGTACAAAACTAATGCATAAATAGTACTACGAAAAAGAAAATACACAAATAATAAATATATAACTGGTTAGTATGTACTGATACTACTCAATACACTATATGTATTAAATTCTGATAGAAATGACATGACTACAGTCAGTAACAAGTGTAACACTGTAGTTTTACTATATTAAACTGTGTTGAACTTCTAGACTCGCATCAAGCTCACCTCTGCAAGCTTTTGAGTTTAAGAATACTGCTTATTGAACATGATTCATTTAAACCTGGAAATGTGTACTCGTTTAACCTAATCTGCCATAGCTGATTTTTTATCCAAAGGTCATACATATGTTCCTAAACAAAAGTTTGATATTGTAAAAGCTATTATAGATATTAAAGTTTATACATGGAAATTGAACTTTAACTTGATGTTGGGAGGAAGTTTAGACACTACACATACTAACCGATTTAGAGTTTCTAGTACTTTTAATCCTCCTTTGCATACATTAGTACAAACTTTCGAACAGATGTGCGAACTAGATATAAGACAGAGATTTGAACATCCTCATAATAGTTATAGTAACGATCATATTTGCAGAACAGAGCGTGAACACCTTGACTATATCAAGACACACAACATCCGGATTTGTAAACCAGATAAAGGTGGGGGCGTGGTAGTATTTGACAATACTGACTACTTTGAACCTATGTTGAAACTTTTGGACAATACCTCATATGAATCGAGTTCGAGATCTGAAGTTAATAGGGCATATACTATCATTAGAAACAGTACAGAGGACATGTTCATTGAGGGGAGAATATACCAAGAATTTTACAACTTTATGACTACTTCATACCCTAGGTTTCCATACTTGTTTGGTATTCCCAAATTCCACAAGGATTTGGCGAGTCCCCCTATGCGACCATTAGTGGATGGACGGGGTTCTCCCACTTATGCTTGTGCTAAAATTGTGGACTCTATTCTGCAAAAATATTTTGTCATCTGAACAGCAAATTTGTAAAGACTCTTGGTCGTTCTTAGAGAGGATAGACAAGTTAGATTTTGACACTAGTTACAACTTTCTTACGGTAGACGTGAAAGACTTGTATACATGTATCCCCCAGGATACAGAAATAGAATGGGTGAGCCTTATGTTAAAGAAAAACGGAGCTACTGTCAGAGAAATATCTCTTGTGATTGAACTCCTTGAAATAATATTATATAACAACTACTTTATGTTAGGCGACAACTTTTACTTACAGAAGGTTGGGGTCGCCATGGGTTCCCCTTGTGGGGCCAGTATAGCCAATTTGGTTATGGCCCAATGGGAGAGAGAGTACGTCTTCACAAATCCTACCCTGATGTCTTTTATCGTGTTCTAAACACGCTATTTGGACGATATTTTTATTTTACTTAAAGGTGACGATATGGTGGGTAAAATGTTATTGGATCTGTTTAACGCTTCTACTGACTTTTTACGTTTTACTTCAACTTACAGTAATGAAGTTATAGCTTACCTTGATATATGGTTGGCTAAAACATTGAGGTCAAAAGTTACGTGGCTTGCATTCACCGAAAAATACATACTCTAATTCTTTTTTTTACATTTCACTAGTTGCCACCCTTTGTTTGTGTCTTTCGGCTTTTCCCTGTTAGGAGTCACCACAGCGGAACTCCGGTCCGCTAATGATTGGCAGTAGAGTTTTACGTGCTGGCTTGCCAGGCCTAATGCACAACCTTCAACGAAGGAACGCCCGTTCATGCATGTCGCCACACAGAAGACGCTCCAACTGAGAATCGAATGGGCAACGTCTAACTGTGAGGCGACAACGCTACCGCAACACAATCGCAAAAACGCTCAGTAATCAAAGGTCAGCTAGTCAGAGCGGCCCGTACAGTGAGCCAAGAAGAGGATTTTCATCAAGAGTGTGAACTATTAAAGAGTATATTTTTACATAGAGGTTATCCGTTAATTTTAATAGGCAACCTGATTAATGAAGTAAAGAACAAAAGGTTGAATGGTGTAAACAAACCTAAACTAAATATTAAATCAGTTGTACCAGAATGTGGAGTCAATACAGACGCTACAAATACGTCTGGCTTGACTCGTTTACCTAGTACATTAACCAATACAAAGAACTTGGGGCCTAGGCTCATTATGACGTACAACATGCACAATTATTATTGTATTGACATCATTTGTAAAAACTGGGGTTTATTTAAAAGTAACCCCATGGTTTACATGAAGGTAGGTGACCGTCCAGAGGTAACCTTTAGGAAAGGTAAAAATCTAAAAGCGATTTTAGAACAATCTTGTGTCACCTTTTTAAGAATACCCGGGATGTTTAAATGTCAAAATTGTAACCAGTGTAAGCACATAGTGGAAAGTAATAGATTTGTAGTGCAAAGTATGGAATATAAATGGAGATGTAGAGCCAGTTGCAACTCAAAAATGGTGGTATAGTTGGCCAAGTGCCAAAGATGCCCCGTGTTTGACGTGGGTAAGACGGAGCGGAGACTACGAGAAAGAATTTATGAGCACCAGTATGCCATTATTAAGAAAAAACAGGATAATGCACTGGCCAAGCATATTTCTTGGTTACAAGGAACATTGTTTTAAGTTCTTAGTTACTGATCATATACAAGAAAGCAAGAGGGGTGCTCCATTACCCTTGTTGTTAGAAGAATTCGAACTTAAATGGCAGATTAGGTTAAACGCGTACACATTTCCAGGTTTAAATGAATCATGTTCAATAAGCAGTATTCTTAAACTCAAAAGCTTACAGAGATGAGCTTGATATGAGTCTAAAAGTTCAACACAGTTTAATATAGTAAAAAAATTTTTAATATAGTAAAACTACAGTATTATACTTGGTACTGACTGCAGTCATGCAATTTCTATCAGAATTTAATACGTATTTATAGTGTATTGAGTAGTATCAGTACATACTAACCAATTATGTATTTATTATTTGTGTATTTTCTTGTTAGTAGTACTATTTATGCATTTGTTTTCTACATGCAACGTACGGTTCTTAGGATAATGTGTGATATTATATTTTGCGAGTAGTTTTATTGATTACATACTTAACCAACTAAGTTATAAAATAAAACGTTACTTTGTGGGGTTGTGAGTGAGTTTACAAGTTTATAAATTCATGGATTTGAAACTTGAAATTTACTCTCACTTTAGGAAGAATGTGGAATTAATTTATGTTTAATGGTGGTGGTATCCTTGGATACCTATTGTTTAAACATCTAATTGTTTGTTAAATTGACTATTTTTACTAATTAGTTAATTGAATATATTTGAATTTTCATTTATAAAAGAGTGGTTAAAGTTTTTAACTGTGTTTCTGAAGAAGTCTGTACATCGTGCAGACGAAAAGCGCTTCAAAGTACTACATTAAACTTTTATCATATTGGGTGTAGCTTGTTGGATTTCCTTTTTGGCACCTTCTAAATCTTACCTGGTCATTCTGTAGCTGGTGGTTGAGAAAGTACAGTTTTGTACACTTACCACAAATGTAGATGTTCAAGTGTATTCACTGTTGCAGTCATCACACTTGGGTTATCTGCCGGCAGGTCACCTTCAGTCAGACCGAATACCACAGACTTAGTATTTCTGCGTCGGTTGCTGTCGCTCCAGGACTGATGTCAGGTCGTCAGGGGTATAAAAACAGGCAGCCGACACCATTACATCATTCTTTCTTCAACAAATGACAGGAGCACTCCAGTAGGGAGCTAAGCTATGGCGGAAAAAAATCTCAACCAGTAAAAAGTAAATACCAATACCCTTGCAAGGGGTGGGTAGTATACACACAAAGGAGAAAATGAGAAGGGGGCTGGAGTGAGAAACCAGAAAGTACAGTTTTGTACCTACCATAAATGTAGATGTCCGATAGGAATGCATCTGCAGTCCTTACAAATGGGTTGTCCTGTCGTCAGGCAGCCCTTCGGTCGGCCGGATTCCAAAGTCTGGGTCTGGCCTCGGCTGGTGTCGCACTTCACCCGACGTCATAGCTGCAGTTATTCGGGTATAAAGGCATCAGCCGATGCCATTTTCCTCAGTGTTTCTTGCCCCAGATGCCAGGTGCCCTCTAGGAAGGCTAAATTTGGATAAATGCAAATGATTCCAAATAGTAGAAAGCAAACAAAAATAGGCATGTATGTACATATATACAAACAAATACACCATAATAGATTCCCCCAGCTAGCTACAAGATGGGCAAATACCCTAGGAGTACCACAGAGGGGAAGGAGGGTGGTAATCCTGACTGCAGATGCATTCCTATCGGACATCTACATTTATGGTAGGTACAAAACTGTACTATGTCCTTCAAGGATGCATCTGCAGTCCTTACAAATGGGAAGAATACCATAGCCAAACTGGGGGAGGAGGAGAAATAAAATTATGGTGTAGTTAAGATCCCTTGCAAAACAGCAGTGGCAAAACCTGCTCGGGATCTGGAGTATAAAGGTAAATTATAATGCTTGGCAAATGTATGCACGGAGCTCCAAGTAGCAGCCTCTAAAATGTCTTTGGTAGCCACTCCTCGTAGAAAAGCTGTGGTAGTGGCTGTAGCCCTTGTAGAGTGAGGCCTGATGTTTTCTGGAGTTTTCTTTCCATGGTAGGAGCAACAAAATCTAATGCAATTTCCTATCCACTTAGAGATGGTCTGTTTTGAAATTGCTTTTCCTTCCATTCCTGTTGCATATGCTACCAGTAGCTGGTCAGTTTTCCTATTGCCCTTGGTCCTGTCCAGGTAGTAGCGTAATTGTCTATGCACATCCAAGGTATGCAACAGCCTTTTCTCCCCTGTTCTGTGGGTTAGGGAAGACTGTAGGTAGGTGGATAGCCTGATTCAAAGATACTCTGGAGACCACCTTAGGCATAAAAGTAGGATTAGTTCTCATGGATACTCTATCTTGATGGAGTATCAGGAAGGGCTGTACTGCCATTAGTGCCTGTAGCTCAGATACCCTTCTTGCTGAAGTGATTGCCAACAGGAAAGCAGTTTTCCATGACAAGTATTGTAATTCTGATGTTGCTGCTGGTTCGAAAGGAGGAAGTGTCAATTTTTCTAGCACAAAGTTCAAGTCCCATGCTGGCAATGGTGGCTTCGTAGGCGGTTTTACATTTTTAATTCCTCTCAGAAACTGCCTGAGCAGAGGATGTGAGAAGACTGGAGGATCCAAGTCGTATTCTGCTGAAATAGCTGATGCATGAATCTTGATGGAAGAATAGGACAGGCCTTTGTGGAAGAGCTCTGCCAAGTATTCCAGGATGTTGGCTATGTTTACCAGTGACACATTTTCTCCTTTTGCAGTACTCCAAATGAAATATCTTTTCCATTTTGCTGAATAATTTTTTCTTGCTGAGGGTCTGCGAGCCTCCAAGATAATGTCTTTAACCCTTTGGGATAAATTTGGGTTATTTGTTCTTATGCAATGTTCCAGGCAGTCAGCTGCAGTGTTTTCAGGTTTGGATGCAGGGTGTTGTAGTTGTTCTGTGTTAACAGCAAGGGAACAAGGGGTAGAGGCCATATTTGTTCCCGAGACATGCTCCTCAGTAATGGGTACCGATGTTGTCTTGGCCAGTCTGGAGCTATCAGAATGATCCTTGGACGGTCCTCTTTGATCTTCAATAGCACCTTGTGCATCAAAGGAAGTGGTGGGAATGCACATGCTGTCAGGTTTTTCCAGCTGAAGGATAGGGAGTCCACCTTCCAAGCTAGTGGGTGGTATGTCCTTGTGCAGAATTTCTTTAGTTGGTGATTGCGTGGTGATGCAAATAAGTATTTGTGGGAGCCCCCATTTTCTTGTAATTGTTTTGAAGATGTCCGGATGCAGCATCCATTCGTGGGCATCCGTGGTAGTTCTGCTTAGTATGTCTGCTAGAATGTTTTCTTTTCCTGGTACAAAAATTGCTTGTAACTGAATATTGTAGCTCAGGGCCACATTCCAGAGGTCCATTGCCATCCGGCATAGAGGGTACGAATGTGTGCCTCCCTGTTTGTTGATGTACCACATAACTGTGGTGTTGTCTGTCCTTATCAACAGTTGACCTTGTCGAAGAAATGGTCTGAATGCCTGAATTGCCAGTTTTACTGCCAGCATTTCCTTTTGATTTATGTGTAAGTGCAGCTGGTCTTGAGTCCATAAACCTTGAATGCACTTGTCCAGCATGTGGGCCCCCCAACCGAGGTCTGAGGCGTCCGTTGTGATGGTTTGGCTTGGTTGAGTGTTGTGGAAAGGCAATCCTTTGTTTGACTGACAGGCCTGAGCCCACCATTGGAATTCTTGCTTCAGGCATGGAATTATTGGAATTTGGGTTTCTAGGCTGTGCTTGTGCTGAGACCATAAATTCCTTAGGTACCACTGTAACTTTCTCATATGTAGTCTGGCATGTGGAACCAATATTATGCAGGATGCCATGAAACCCAAGGCTTGCAGGACTTTTCTTGCTGTTAGATGATTCTGCTTTGTTAATGCCAAGAAGTAGAGAGGGAGTTGCTCCTGTTTTTCTACTGTTGGGAATGCCATTTGTTTCGTTGTGTCCAGTTCTGCACCCAAAAAGGTTATCCTTTGGGATGGTATCAGTCTTGACTTTTTTATATTGACTGTGTATCCCCAGAGCTTGTAGCAGGTAAATGACCCTTTTCAAGTCTTCTGCTAGCTTGTTTTTGTTGTCCGCTTGTATCAGGCAGTCGTCCAGGTAAGGGTAGATTTGGATTCCCTGAAGCCTGCAATGAGCAATTACTGATGCCAGGCATTTCGTGAACACTCTGGGCGCAGTAGATAAGCCAAAGGGCAATGCTGAGAATTGATAATGCTCTGATCCTGCAAGAAATCTGAGGTATCTTCTGCAATTTGGTCGTATGGGGACGTGCAGGTATGCCTCCTTGAGATATAGAGTTACCAGCCAAGACTCCTTGCCCAGCAGGGGAAGAAGCTGCTGTAGGGTCAGCATTTTGAATTTTGGAACAATGAGGAATGTGTTTAAAGCGGACAGGTCGAGAATAGGTCTCCATTGGCTTTCTTTTCTTGGTACCAGGAAGAGCCTGGAGTAAAATCCCTGTCCTTGCTCCATAGATGGTACCTTTTCCACAGCTCTCATCTTTAATAATTGAGCTATTTGTTTTAGAGCTTCTGCCTTTTGATTTGGAGGTAGGTTTGGCATTCCTCTCTTCCCTGGTAGAGTATGGAAGTGAAACCTGTAACCTTGGTCTATTGTCTGCAAAATCCACTTGTCTCTTGTGATGTAATGCCAGTTTACTGAAAATAAAGCTAGCTTTCCGCCCAAGGGTGCTTCTAGTTGTTCCCTGGTAGGCGGTGCTAGAGCCAAGTCACTGTGATTGTCCTGTAGCAGTGGTGGTAGCTGTGTCTGTGGCTGCACCTCGCTGGTTGTTACCCTGCCACTGGCGTCCCCTGTAGGCACCCCTGGATTGGCTTCTGCCTCTTGAATGCCTATTCCTGCCTCTCTGAGCTCTGGTGGAGTCTGGAAAGGACCAATTCTTGGAGGGCCAATTCCTGCTAAACCTTGGAGGTTGGACCTGTAAGAAATCTTTCACTGTTTGGACTGATTTTTCCTTCTCTTCCATCTTCTTCAGCACCTGTTGTGCAGGAGAGCCAAATAAATTGATCTTGTCCATGGGAGCATCTAGTAGTTTTGATTTGACATGGTCTGGTAAGGCCTGCTCTTTTAACCACGCATGCCTTCTGATAACTGTGCCAGTCATGGCTGATCTAAAGGAAGCCTCCAGTGCATCATAGCCGCATTTTAAGGAATGGTTACTGACTTGCTGAATGTTATGTACCATTTCCTGAACAGATGTTTTGTCTAATGGTTCATCAGAGGACAGTTTTTTGGTTAACTGGTCTAGCATAAATTCTTGATACTGGATCATGTGGAATTGACAGTTCAAGGCCCTAGCTGAAAGAGTAGCAGAAGTGTAAACTTTTTACCCCATCTCTAAGGACCTGGATTCCCTTTCAGAGGGAGGGGTTTTGGCAGAGGTAGCTGCTACAGCCTTAGGGCCCTGGGAGATAGTCTCGGGATCTGCAAAGGGAGCCTTATACAAATGGTAATGCGTGTCCGGGACCCTGTAGCACCTATCGGGCTTAGCAGGGGCCGGAGGAAGAGAATCAGGAGCAGTACAAGCATCATTAAATGCATCACCTACAACAGAAAGAACTGGAGGTATGGCTAAAGGCCTATGTTGTGGTAAATGCAGAAAGGTTCTAAGCCTTTTTCTGGAGTCTGAAAAATCCTGGCCCTGCCACTGAAATTGTTCCCTCATAGCATGCAAGGTTTCCCCAAAGGAAAATTCCTCAGGCGGAGAGGCAGAAGGAATGGACTCTTCAGCATCAGAGTCTTCATAAGGGGAGAAATGAGCCTCTGGAGGGTTTGTGTTATCTGAATCATCAGAGGAATCATCTGTTGAAACAGGCTCAGGGGGTTCTGCTCTAGGCCTCTTCTCTGGAGGTGGGTGGGAGGCCCTGTCAGGTTGAGGTTGGGATCCCCGGATTAAAGAAATGAGGTCCTCTGCTAAACTAAGCATTTGTGAACTAGAGCTAGGCCTGTGAGAGGGGATCTTAGCAGGCACAGTTTTAGTAGTTTTAGCTGCTTTGGCCCTGGCAAAGGCCTTAATGGACATGGATGCAGGTGGCCTAGCAGCTCCACGTGCAGGGGTAGAAATATCCAAGGAGATAGTGTCAGATAAATCCTGAGAAACTGTAAGAGCAGGAGTGATTTCAGAAGCCGATTCCACCAGGTTGGAAGAGGCCTCGGAAGGAGGTAAGTTTTCGGCTGAAGGAAGAACCGCTTGCTCGGTTTCAGCCGAAACCGAGACACTCGCGGTTGGCTTAACCGCGGTTTCGGCCGAAACCGCGGACCGCGAGTGTCGGTCCTTTTCCTTGCGCTTTTTAGATATTTGCGTAGTCGGAGGATCCGACGGCATAATGTAAGCAAAATCGGAGCCGAAAAACTCCTCAGCAAATTCGACCGACGTCTAAGCGTCCATCGGTTAAAAGAAGCACAGGCTAGACAAGCTGCTACGTCGTGGTCTGGGCCTAAACAAGGTAAGCAATAAGAGTGGAAATCTTTATGAGGTATTTGTTTCCCACAAGTTAAACAGTTATTCACTTTTTCTGACATCGGCTGAGGCAAGAAAGAGTCCCCAACGGGGTACTTAGCTTTTTAGAAGTCTTCGGTAGTAGTAGACGTATTCGGTAGTAGTAATCTCTGGTTCTGACCGACCGGCACTTGCGAACAGCTTCTGCTTCGGGCGCCACGCGGCAAGAAAGACTGGGGAAAATGGAGTCGGCTGATGCCTTTATACCCGAATAACTGCAGCTATGACGTCGGGTGAAGTGCGACACCAGCCGAGGCCAGACCCAGACTTTGGAATCCGGCCGTCCGAAGGGCTGCCTGACGACAGGACAACCCATTTGTAAGGACTGCAGATGCATCCTTGAAGGACATCTGCAACAGTGAATTCTCTCGAACATTTGCATTTATGGTAAGTGTACACAACTGTACTATGTTCTTCGTGATTCACTGTTGCAGTCATCTCACACGGGTTAATTCCCAACGCTGGAAAAAGGGTGGAGGCAGTCAAGAAGTGTTTGGGCTGGCTAGTATGCCCTGCAGGACTGCAGTTGCAAAACCCACCCTGGATTTGGAAAATATAGGTAGGTGGTAATGCTTGGTGAATGTGTGTACAGAGCTCCAGGTAACAGCCTCCAGAATGTCCCTGGTAGGGAATCCCCTGAGGAATGCTGCAGAGGTAGAAGTTGCCCTAATTGAAAGTGTTCTGACCCCCTAAGGGGTTGGTTTCCCATGGTGTTTGTAGCAGAAATGATTACAGTGTGCTATCCATTTGGAAATTGTTTTGAAATAGCCGTGCCCTCTGCCCCTGATGCAAAACTGAGTAGTAACTGATCGGATTTCCTGAAGGGCTTAGTCCTATCCAGGTAGAATCTGAGCTGTCTGTGCACGTCCGTGGAGTGCAGGATCCTTTCCCCTTTATTTTGAGAATTAGGGAAAAAGATTGGCAAATGAATAGATTGCTTCAGAGCCACACTGGACACCACTTTGGGCATAAAGGAAGGATTAGTCCTGAGGGAGACCCTGCCAGCATGAAAAATAATGAAGGGTTCCACGGCCATAAGTGCTTGTAGCTCAGACATTCTTCTCGCTGAAATGATGGCCAGGAGCAATGCTGTTTTCCAAGAGAGGAATTTTAAGTCTGCTGATGCTGCAGGCTCCAAATGGGGCAGTGTAAGCTTTTCCAGTACAAAGTTAAGGTCCCAAGCAGGGGTGGGTGCTCTCCATGGTGGTCTTAAGTTGTTTCCCCTCTCAGGAACTGTTGATGAGAGGGTGAGAGAATAAAGGCAGCTCTGAGATGTAATGAGCCAAGATGGCAGAAGCATGGATCTTAATGGAGGAAAAGGACAGGCCTCTGTGGAGTAGATCTGTCAAGTAATCCAGGATTAGGAGGGAGGGCACAGTTGTGTCCTCCCCTTAAGACTGAATCCAGGAACAATACCTTTTCTACTTATCAGTACAAGATTTCCTTGCACTGTGTCTTCTGGCTTCAAAAATGATGTCCAGTACCTGCTTGCTTAGGCTAGTCAATGGGGGAGAATTCAAGGAATAAGCCAGGCTGCAAGATTTAGGGCTTGCAGTTGTGCATGCAAGATCTGTCCCCCCTGCTGAGTGAACAAGGTCTGGCTCTGGGGTAAGTGCCAGGGTGGCACCGGTGACAGGCTATGCAGGACTGGGTACCAGTGCTGGCGTAGCCAGTCTTCGGCAATCAGAATTGTCCATGGTATGTCCTGTCTTACCTTGAGCAAAATTCTTGAGAGAAGAGTCAGAGGGGGAAATGCATAGATTGAGAGGTTTACTCACTGGAAGGATAGGGAATCCACTTTCCAGGCCTGCTGTGAGGTGTCCTGGTGCAGAATTTGCTGAGCTGGTGAGTGCAGGGGGAGGCAAAGAGATGCACCTTTGGGGTCCCCCATTTCTGAATCAGAAGGCTGAAGGTGCTGGGCTCTAATTGCCACTCATGTGGGTCTAGGAGATTTCTGGTTAAGTCATCTGCCAGTGAATTTTGTTTGCCTGGCAGGAATTGAGCTTGCAGATGGACTTGCATGTCCAATGCCATGTTCCACAGGGCCATGGCTAGCCTGCAGAGTGGGTAAGAGTGGGATCCCCATGCTTGTTGATGTACCATATAACTGTGGTGTTGTCCGTTTTTTATTAGCAGGGGTCCTGGTGAGAGTAGGCATCTGAAAGCTGTTAGAGCGTGCTGCACAGCTAGCATCTCTTTTTGAGTTATGTGCTCCAATGGCCTTGAATGCACTAGTCGTACAGGTGCTCCTCCCAGGCATAGTCTGATGAGTCTGTGGTTAGGGTTTGGGCAGCGTGGGGTTGAGTAAAGGGTAGTCCCTTCTTGTGGTTGCATGCTGCTGCCCATCAAAAAATCTCTGTCCTTAGACAAGATATGATAGGAATGACGGTTTCCAGGTCCTCAGAATGATGACATCAAAGACTCTAAGTTCCACCGAAGTCTCCTCATATGCAGTCTGGCATATGGAATTAGTAGGATGCATGAGGCCATGAACCCTAGGGCTTGCAGGATTTTCCTTACAGATAGCTGTGTTCTGGTGGCCATTTGACTGAAGTAGTCTGTCAGATAGGTGCCATCTGAAATGCTGTGTCCAAGCTTGCTCCCAGGAATACAGTCCTTTGACTAGGGACTAGTTTTGATTTATTTTCATTGATGGTGCACCCCAGGGAGTTTAGGTTTTTTACAAATGTCAGGTGCTGCAACAGCATGTCCTGACTGTCTGCCTGAATCAGGCAAAGTTGTCCAATTACGGGTAAACTTGAATTTTTCTCTGTTTGCACTAGGCAATGGCTGGAGCAAGGAATTTTCTGAATACTCTGAGCGCAGTGGATAAGCCAAAGGAAGTCCAGAGAAAGTACAGTTGTATACACTTACCATAAATGTAGATGTTAAGAGTGTATTCACTGTTGCAGTCATTACATTTGGGTAATCTGCTGGCAGGTTGCCCTCAGTCGGCCTGATTAACAAAGTCTTGGATCCTGTGTCGGCTGCTGTCCCTTCTTCCATGACGTCAGGGGTATAAAAAATGCAGCCGACGCCATTACATCAGTTTTTCTTGCCCCAGATGTCAGGTGCCCCCCAAAATGGGGAGAAAATAAAATTAAAAACACAAAAAAATATACCTCCAATCCCAAAAGCAAATACAACAAAAGGGTTTTAGGCATAGTGAAAGAAAGTAGAGGTATAGCCAGAGAAAAATAAGGGGCTGGAGGTAGGGTAACCAGGACTGCAACAGTGAATACACTCTAACATCTACATTTATGGTAAGTGTACACAACTGTACTATGTTCTTCGTGTTTCACTGTTGCAGTCATTACAATTGGGTAGATTCTCAAAGCTATGGTTGGGTGGAGGGAATTATACAGCATTAGGACCAGCTATAAGGCCCTGCAGGACAGCAGTGGCAAAGCCAATTCTGGATTTAGAGAAAAGTGGTAAATGGTAATGTTTGGTGAACGTATGAACTGAGCTCCAGGTAGCAGCTTCTAGAATGTCCCTGGTAGGAACACCTCTGAGAAAGGCTGCAGACGTAGATGCAGCCCTGGTGGATTGGGATCTGATCCCCTTGCGGACAGGTTTACCATGATGCATGTAGCAGAAAAGTACAGTTGTGTACACTTACCATAAATGTAGATGTTCGAGTGTATTCACTGTTGCAGTCATTACATTTAGGTTATCCTGCTGGCAGGTTGCCCTCAGTCAGCCTGAATTCCAAAGTCTTGGGTCCTGCGTCGGTTGCTGCTGCTTCTTCCCTGACGTCAGGTCATCAGGGGTACAAAGGATACAGCCGACGCCATTTTCTTCAGTTTTTCTTGCCCCAGATGTCAGGTGCCCCCAAAGGGGTAGGCTAAAAACATGTAAATAAAACATACATGCACCAAAATAAGCTTTACCTTCATCTATAAGCAAATACACCACATAGGTTGTAAAGATTAGAGAAGTAAAGATAAGTTCCAGCAAAAATAAGGGGGATGGTGGGAGGGTAACCTGGACTGCAAGTGAATACACTAACATCTACATTTATGGTAAGTGTACACAACTGTACTATGTTCTTCGTGTTTCACTGTTGTAGTCATTACATTTGGGTTGAGTCCCAAAGCTATGGTTGGGGGGCTGGAACTAAAGAGCATTAGGAGCGGCTATGAGGCCCTGCAGAACTGCAATGGCAAAGCCTGCCCTGGCAAAGCCTGCCCTGGATTTACAGTAAAGAGGCAGATTGTAATGTTTTGTAAAGGTATGCACTGAACTCCAAAGTAGCAGCCTCTAAAATGTCTTCAGTTGGTACTCCCCTGAGAAAGGCTGCAGAAGTGGCTGCAGCTCTGGTTGAATGTGGCCTATTGCCCTTAGGCACTGGTTTGCCATGCTGTAGCAGAATTGAATGCAGTGACCTATCCATTTTGAAATAGTCTGCTTGGAGATGGCCTTTCCTTGTAATGCTGTGGCATGTGCCACTAGTAATTGTTCTGACCTTCTGAACACTTTAGTTGTGTCCAAGTAGAATCTAAGTTGTCTGTGCAACTCCCAAGAATGCAGACCTTTCTCCTCTTTGTTCTGTGCATTTGGATAAAAAGTTGGCAAATTAATTGTTTGGTTAAGGGCTACACTGGATACCACCTTAGGCATAAATGTAGGGTTTGTTCTGAAAGAGACCCTGTCTAGATAAAAAATGATAAAGGGTTCCACAGCCATGAGAGCCTGTAGCTCTGAAACTTGTCTTGCAGAAGTTATTGCTAGGAGCAGAGCTGTTTTCCAAGATAAGAACTTTATATCCGCAGTAGCAGCTGGCTCAAAAGGAGGTAAGGTGAGTTTTTCCAAGACATAATTGAGGTCCCATGCAGGTATTGGCCTTCTCCTTGGAGGCCTTAAGTTTTTGCCTCCTCTGAGATACTGCCTTAATAAAGGATGAGAAAATAGTGGTGGCTCTGTATTGTAATGAGACGAAATGGCAGAGGCATGGATTTTAACTGATGAAAAAGAAAGGCCTTTGTCCAGCATCCAGTTAAGTACTGTAAAATCTGAGGAATATTTGGAACCACTGTATCTGTTCCTTGAGCTTGGTTCCAAGCGCAAAATCTTTTCCATTTCCCAGCATAGGATTTTCTAGTCCTAGGCCTTCTGGCTTCTAAAATGACATCCATCACAGCTTTACTGAGAGGTGTGGTTTGTATGGCTACATTATCCACCATGCTGCCAGGTTTAGGGTCCTGAGTTGGCTGCGCAGAATCTGATTGTTTTGCTGAGACAGTAGATGAGGTATTTGAGGTAAGGTCCAGGCTGGTCTTTGGGACAAGTTCCTGAAGATCGGATACCAGTACTGGCAGGGCCAGTCTGGGGCAATCAATCATTTTTGGTTCCTCCTGCCTGACCTTTAGGAGTACCTTGGGGAGGAGAGGCAGTGGAGGAAAGGCATATACTGATAGGTTTGTCCAGTTGGAAGATAAGGCGTCCACTTTCCAAGCTTGTCTGTGATAAGTCCTTGTGCAGAATCTTTTGAGTTGATTGTTTTGAGGGGAGGCAAATAGATCTATGTCGGAACGTCCCCATTTTTTTGTTATCATGCTGAAGACTTGTGGATCCAGGTGCCACTCGTGGGGATCCATGAGGTATCTGCTTAGTTCGTCTGCCAGAGTATTGTCCTTTCCTGACAGGAATTGTGCCTGCAGATGAACTTGGTAAGTCAATGCTGTGTCCCCATAAAGCCATGGCTTGTCTGCACAAGGGATAAGAAAGAGTGCCCCCCTGCTTATGTACCACATGACCGAGGTGTTGTCTGTCTTTACCAGTAGTTGTCCCGGATGACGTAGGTCCCTGAAGGCTGTCAGGGCATTTTGAACAGCTAGCATCTCTTTTTGATTGATATGAAGATGCTTTTGGTTTGAGGACCAAGTGCCCTGAATGCCTCTTCCTGCCATTTGTGCCCCCCAGGCATAATCTGAAGCATCCGTCGTTAGGCTCTGCCTGGCTGGGAGTAGTGAGAATGGCTGTCCCTTGTTTTGGTGACAAGCCTTTGTCCACCATCAAAATTCCTGTTGCAGGCAGGGAATGAGAGTAATCATTGTTTCCAGACTGTGGCAATGTTGTGTCCAGACACTTTTTAGGTACCACTGAATTTTCTTCATATGAAGTCTTGCATATGGAATTAGTAAGATGCAGGATGCCATGAAGCCCAAAGCCTGCAGAATTTTTCTTGCAGATAACTGGGCCTTTGTTGCCATTTCCTTGAAATAGGTAGTCAGTTGTCTGTTTGTCTAGAGTGAGATAAGCCATCTGGGCAGCTGTATTTAAGCTTGCACACAGGAATAAACTCTTGAGAGGGTACTAGTTTTGATTTCTTTTTGTTGACCATGTACCCTAGGCATGTTAAAAGTCTTATCACAAACATCAGATGCTGTAGTAGAATGCCCTTGTTCTCTGCTTGTATGAGGCAGTCGTCCAAGTAAGGATATATTTGTATTCCTCTGTCTGCAGTAAGCAATTACTGGTGCCAGGCACTCTGTGAAAACCCTGGGTGCAGTAGATAAGCCAAAGGGCAGTGCAGAGAATTGGTAATGATTTGAGCCAGCCTTGAATTCTGAGGTATCTTCTGCATGATTGTCTGATTGGGACATGCAGGTATGCCTCTTTTAGGTTTAAAGTCAAGAGCCAAGCCTTGCTGCCCAGAATGGGCAGAAACTGTTGTAAGGTCAACATCTTGAATTTTGGTATATCCAGGAAAGTGTTTAGAATAGATACGTCCAGTTTTGGTCTCCATGCTTTGTCTTTTCTGGGTACCAAGAACAGTCTCGAGTAAAATCCTTGTCCTTGCCCTTGCTGTGGCACTTGATGAATAGCACTCATGTCCATGAGAGCTGCGACTTGTTTTTGAGCCTCTGCCCATTGATTTTTTGGCAGGTCTGGCCGTTTGCCCTTGGCAGGGTATGGAAATGAAACTTGTAGCCTTGTGACACTGTCTAGAACCCATTTGTCCTGGGTTATAATGTGCCAATTTTGAAAGAAAAGTGCTCGTTTTCCCCCTAAGGGTGCTGCCAAAAGATAAGTGCTTGGTGCAGGCAGGGGAAGTCATTGGGACTGTTTCCTGTATGATTGTGCTTTGTCTTCTCCACCTTTGGAGGTAGAAGCACTCCACTGCTTAGGCCTGTAGGATCCTTGCGGCTGCGATCTGCCTCTAGGGTGTCTGGATCTGCCCCTTTGAGGTCTGTCTGAGACTGGAAATGACCAATTCTTTGTAGGCCAGTGTCTGCTAAATCTAGGAGGCTGTACCTGTAAAAACTCCTTGACCGTTTGCATAGATTTGGCTTTGTCCTCCATTTTCTTTAACACCTCTTCTGCCTTAACACCAAACAAGGTATGATGTCGTAAAGGAGTATCTAATAATTTTTCTTTAACATGGTCAGGCAGAGTTTGTTCCTTTAACAAAGCATGCCTCCTAATGACAGAACCCGTAAAAGCGGCCCTGCAGGAGGCCTCCAGAGAATCAAACCCACATGACAAAGTATGCTTTACAACTTGTTCAGCTGCATGCAATAAATCCTGCATTTTTGTTTTCAGCATAATCGGAATTTGCCATCATTTTCTATTTAAGCTGTGTCATGATATATTGCTGATATATGAGCATATGAAACTGACAATTTAAGGCCCTAATAGCCAAAGTAGCAGATGTGTAAATCTTTTTTCCCCATCTATCCAGTGCCCTAGAATCCCTGTCAGAGGGGGTAGGGTTTTTTGCAGTAGAAGCCTTGACCTCTTTTGGAGCCTGAGAAATCGTTTCTGGGTCTGCAGTAGGGTTTTTGAATAGGAATTTATGAGAGTCAGGGACCCTGTAGTATCTGCCCGGCTTAACAGAAGCTGGAGGTAAAGAGTCAGGGGTTAGACTAGACTCAGAGAACACATCTACAATGTCCCAACACAGGTGGAATAGCTAGAGGCCTGTGTTGAGGTAGTAAAGGGAAGTCTCAGTCTTTTCTTAGATTCTGAAAAATCTTGGCTCTCCCAGTGGAAGTGCTCCCTTCATAGTATGCAAGGTTTCCCCAAAAGAGTAATCCTCAGGAGGAGAAGCTGAAGGAATTTATTCTTCAGCATCAGAATCCTCATAGGGAGGAAGAGAATATTCCTGATCAGAAGAGGAATCAGAAGAAATGGAAACCTGATCTGAAAATTCATAGTCTGTCTCTTGCCTAGGCCTTTTAACAGGAGGGGGATGGGAACCCCTGATCAAGGTAATTAGGTCTTCAGACATTTTGAGCATCTGTTTTTTGGGCATGGAAGCCTGTCCTTGTGGCTGGTGAACTTGTTTCTTTGCCTTCAAAGGTGTTTTAGTCTTTGAAGTCGGTTTTATATATAATTGTTTAGGTCTGAATACACCCTCAGAAGCCGATCACTGCTCAGCGACTCCAGAACAATCTGAGGGAATAATCTCCGAGGCTCCAATACCTAGAGTTTCCAGCGGCCTGGCCGACTCCACATGGGAGTCGATAGCGGCTTACGACTCTAAAGTAGCGGGCGTCAAGGGCTGCGAAAGCGCCTCACTGAGAACCGGCGACTTGCTTAGGAGAAGCTTCGTCGTTGGTTTTGGACCTCGGTTGCCTGTCTTTCTTTTTGTTTTTTGTGAACTCCGGCAGTCTGACGGCTATACGACGACATTGTATAATTAAATCTTCACCCAAAATAGCTTAAAGCAAAATCGTTCCGAAGCTTAATAGTGCGTTGGTTAAATCTAGCACAAAACCGACAACTAGCAACGTTGTGGTTAGGGCCTAGGCAAGGAATACAGTAAGAATGAAAGTCCTTATGAGGTATTTGCTTCCCACAAGAAATACAATTAACTTTTTCTGACATCGATCCGGAGCAAGAAAAAAGTTTCCACAACGGGGTACTTGGCTTTTAATGAAGACTTCGGATCTGAAACTCTTAACACAAAAATCTCAGGAGTCAGCCGACCGGCACTTGCAAACTGATTCTGCTTCGGGCACCGAGTGGCAAGAAAGACTGAAGAAAATGGTGTCAGCTGCTTCTTTTATACCTCTGACGACCTGACATCAGGGAAGAAGCGACAGCAATCGATGCAGGACCCAAGACTTTGGAATTCAGGCCGACTGAGGGCAACCTGCCAGCAGGATAACCCAAATGTAATGACTGCAACAGTGAAACACGAAGAACATTGAATACAATGGGCTTATCCATTTTGAAATGGTCGGCTTTGAGATGGCCTTTCCCTCTGCCCCTGCAGCAAATGCCACCAGTAGTTGCTCAGATTTTCTTAGACATTTTGTCCTGTTCAAGTAGAATCTTAGTTGTCTGTGTACATCCAATGAATGCAGAATCTGCTACTCTTATTCTGTGGATTTGGGAAAAAAGTTGGCAGATGAATGGTCTGATTAAGAACCACACTAGATACCACTTTAGGCATAAAGGATGGATTGGTCCTGAGTGCTACCCTGTCTGGGTAGAAAAAAATAAAAGGCTCCACTGCCATGAGAGCCTGCAGTTCTGAGATCCTTCTAGCTGAAGTGACTGCTAAAAGAAAAGCAGTCTTCCAATAGAGAAATTTTATGTCTGCAGTAGCAGCTGGCTCAAAAGGAGGCATGGTGAGTTTTCCAACACAAAATTTATGTCCCATGCAGGAGTTGGTGCTCTCCTGGGAGGTCTTACCTTTTGGCCCCTCTGAGATACTGCTTTAGCAGGGGATGAGAAAAGAGGGGAGGGCTCTGTGTTGTAATGAGCTGAAATGGCAGAGGCGTGGATTTATATGGAAGAGAAAAACAGGCCCTTGTGAAGCATCTCAGTTAAATATTGCAGAATCTGAGGAATATTGGGCATTTCTCTGCTTATTCCTTGTGATTGGTTCGAGGCACAGAATCTTTTCCATTTATCAGCATAAGATTTTCTAGTACTAGGCCTTCTAGCCTCACAGGTTTGCTGAAAGATGTAACTGGTGAAATTAGTTGATTATCCATGCTGCAAGATTCAGAGTTTGGAGCTGAGTGAGTAGAATTTGAAAGTTCTGTTGAGACAGAAGATAAGGTTGTCTGAGGCAGGTACCACGAAGGACGGTGTGACACATAGCATAGGAGCGGGTACCAGTGTTGGCAAGGCCAGTCTGGAGCAATCAGAATCATTTTTGTTTTTTCCTGTCTGACTTTTAGTAATACCTTGGAGAGCAAAGGCAGAGGGGGAAAAGCATAGACTGATAGGTTTTTCCAGCTGAAGGACAGAGCATCCACTTTCCAAGCTTTTTTGTGATGGATTCCCGAGCAGAATTTGTCCAACTGACAGTTTTGGGGTGAGGCAAAAAGATCTATGTCGGGGCTCCCCCATTTGCGTGTTAACATGCTTAAGATTTGCAGATCCAGTTTCCATTTGTGTGAGTCCATAAGATTTCTGCTTAGTTTGTCTGCCAGAGTATTTTGCTTTCCTGGCAGGAATTGAACTTGTAGATGTATTTGGTAAGTCAAGGCTGTGTTCCACAAGGCCATGGCTAATCTGCAAAGGGGGTAGAAATGGGTACCCCCTTGCATATGTACCACATGACTGAGGTGTTGTCCATCTTTATCAGTAGTTGTCCTGAATGAAAAAGGTCCTTGAAAGCTGTCAAAGCATTCTGTACAGCTAGCATCTCTTTCTGGTTGATATGCAGGTGCATTTGATTTGGGGTCCATTCGCCCTGAATGCATCTCCCTGCCAGATGTGCCCCCCCCCCAAGCATAGTCTGATGAGTCTGTAGTCAGGGTTTGGGTGGCAGGGGGTGGAATGAATGTCAGTCCCTTGTTTTGGTGACATTCCTCTGCCCAACATCGGAACTCTTGCTGCAGGCAAGGAATGATAGGAATCACTGTTTCCAGGCTGTGACAATGTTGACTCCATACGCTTTTTAGGTATCATTGAAGTTCTCATATGCAGTCTTGCATATGGAATTAGAAGAATGCAGGAAGCCATGAACCCAAAGGCCTGCATAATTTGTCTTGCAGATAACTGGGCTTTTGTGGCCACTTGTTTGAAGTAAGTCATCAATTGGATTTGTTTGTCTGGCGTGAGGCAAGCCATCTGGGCAGTTGTATTCAAGCTTGCACCCAGGAATGTAATTTTTTGAGAGGGTACTAGCTGTGATTTCTTCTCATTTATGGTGTACGCAAGTTGGAAGCCTTTTTATAAACGCCAGATGCTTAGAAGAGAGTCCTTGTTTTCTGCCTGAATTAGATCATCGTTCAGATAAGGATAAATTTGAATGTTTCTTTGTCTGCAAAATGCAATTACTGGTGCCAGGCACTTTGAAAAGACCCTGGGCGCAGTAGACAAGCCAAACGGCAGTGCAGAGAACTGGTAATGCAAATAGCCTGCTTTGAAGTGGAGGTATCTTCTGCAAGACTCCCTGATTGGGATATGCAGGTAAGCCTCTTAAGTCTAGAGTTGCCAACCAGGCTTCCTTGCCTAGCATAGGCAGAAACTGTTGTAGAGTCAGCATCTTGAATTTTGTAATGTCCAGGAAAGTATTTAGAATGGAAAAGTCTAGAATTGGACGCCATGATTTGTTTTTTCTGGGTAAAAGGAAAAGTACTGAATAAAAAAACCTTGTCCCTATTCCTTTCCTGGTACTGGTTGAATAGCCCCCATATTCATGACATAACTTGTTTCTGGTTCTCTGCCCACTGATTTGAAGGCAGATCTGGCCATCCGTTTCAAATTGGCAAATTGTGGAAATTAAATCTGTATCCCTGGGATACTATATTCAAACCCCACTTGTCCTGGGTAATTAGATGCCAATTTTCTGCTATGAAGTGCTAGTTTCCCCCCCAAAGGGGCTGCCAATAGACAAGTACTTGGAAATGGCAGAGGAAAGTCATTGAGACTGTTTACCGTAGGGAGGTGCCTTGCTACTGCCAGACTTGGAGGTGGAGGCACCCCATTGTTTTGCTCTGCATGTTCCCTGCCACTGAAACCTGAAGCCTTTGGAGTGTCTGGGTTTGACCTGAGCGGCTCTGGTGGGTACTGGAAAGGACCAATTCTTAGTAGGCCAGTGCCTACTGAACCTGGGTGGCTGCACTTGTAGGAAATCTTTTACAGTTTGCATAGATTTAGCTTTATCTTGCATCTTTTTCAAAACTTCTTCTGCCTTATTACCAAATAGACTGTCCTGTTGTAAAGGAGCATCCAACAATTTTGCTTTAACATGATCAAGCAGATTTTGCTCCTTGAGCGAAGCATGCCTTCTTATCACAGATCCAGTTACAGTGGCCCTGCAAGAGGCCTCCAAGGAATCAAAACTACATTGCAAAGTACGCTTTCCAACTTGTTCAGCTGAATGCAATAAATCCTGTAACTATTTTCCACACAGTCAGATCAAAATCATTTTCTGTTTAAGTAAGCCCATGACATGCTGCTGATATTTAAACATATGAAATTGACAGTTTAAAGCCCTGATTGCCAGGGTTGCAGACGTGTAAGCCTTCTTACCCTATCTATCCAGCGCCCTGGAGTCTCTATCAGAAGGGGTAGGATTTTTAGCAGTAGAAGCCTTAACACCCTTGGGACCCTGAGAAATTGTTTCAGGGTCAGCAGTAGGGTTTTTAAAAAGAAATTTGTGGGAGTCAGGAACCCTGCAATATCTCAATGGCTTACTAGGAGCCGGAGGCAGGGAATCAGGAGCCATGCTGGATTCTGAGAAAACATCAACAATGTCTAGAACAGGAGGTATAGCCGAAGGCCTATGCTGAGGAAGAAGAACGAAATCCCTAAGCCTCTTTTTGGATTCTGAAAAATCCTGACTCTCCCAATGAAAATGTTCCCTTAAGGTATGCAAAGTTTCTCTAAAAGAAAAATCCTCAGGAGGAGAAGCAGAAGGGATGGATTCTTCTGCATCAGAGTCCTCATAAGGTGGAATACATAATTCCTGATCAGAAAAGGAATCGGAAGAAATGGAAATCTGATCTGAAGATTCATAATCAATGCCTTGCCTAGGCCTCTTTGCAGAAAGGGGGTTGGGAACCCCTGATCAAGGTAATTAAATAGTACAGTTTTGTACCTACCATAAATGCAGATGTTAGTGCGCTAATACAGCTGCAGTCATAACAGATGGGTTTTCCTGCCATCAGGCGGGTCCTCGGTCGGCCAAATTCCAAAGTCTAGGTCAGACGTCGGTTGTCGTCGCTTCTTCCCTGACGTCAGTGCGACAGGGGTATAAAAGAACCAGCAGACAACATTTTCTTCAGTTTTTCTTGCCCCAGATGTCAGGTGCCCCAGAAGGAAGGCAATACATAAATTTATGTAATAATGCAATGCAATATAATCAAAAAACAGTAGTTGCAAGCAAATACACCATAAATGAATACCCCATCAGGTTGTATGAGGAAGTGTTAGCCAATAGGCCTGTCCCAAGAGGGGAAGGAGGGAGGGAAATCTGGACTGCAGCTGTATTAGCACTCGAACATATACATTTATGGTAGGTACAATACTGTACTATGTTCATCGTGCATACAGCTGCAGTCATAACAGATGGGTAGAATCCCAAAGCTAAAAAAGTGGTGGTAGGCACTAGGTGGAACTAGGAGGAGCCAGGATGCCCTGCAAGACTGCAGTGGCAAAGCCTGCTCTAGTTTTGGAGTATAATGATAGGTGATAGTGCTTGGAGAAGGTATGCACAGAACTCCAAGTGGCTGCTTCCAAAAAGTACAGTTTTGTACCTACCATAAATGTAGATGTCCGAACTGGATAGCATCTGCAGTCATAACAAGTGGGTTGTCCTGTCGTCAGGCAGCCCTTCAGTCGGCCGGATTCCAAAGTCCGGGTCCGGCTTCGGCTGATGTCGCACTCACCAGCGTCATCTCTTGTGGCTCTGGTATTATAGGCATCAGCCGGCCGCCATTTCTTCCTCAGTGTCTTGCCAGATGCCAGTAGCCCCTCTTGCAGGCTAAAATTTGGATAGATGCCAATGTTTCCAAATAGATAGGTAAACACAACAATAAGCATGTATGTACATATACACAAACAAATACACCATAAAAGACTCCCACCCAACAGCTAGCTATTAGAAGGGTAAACACCCTAGGAGTACCACAGAGGGGATGGATGGAGGGTAATCCTGACTGCAGATGCTATCCAGTTCGGACATCTACATTTATGGTAGGTATAAAACTGTACTATGTCCTTCATGGATGCATCTGCAGTCATAACAAGTGGGTAGAATACCATAGCCAACTAAGGGAGGAGGATAAAAGTAGATTATGGTGTGTTTAGGATCCCTTGCAGTACAGCAGTGGCAAACCCTGCTCGGGATCTGGAATATAGAGGCAAATTATAATGCTTGGCAAATGTATGCACGGAGGTCCAAGTAGCCGCCTCAATAATGTCTTTGGTTGCCACTCCTAAGAAGGCTGTGGTAGTGGCTGTTGCTTGTAGAATGAGGTCTTATGTTCTGTGGAATTGGTTTTCCATGGAAGGAGTAACAGAATCGTATGCAATTTCCTATCCATTTGGAGATTGTCTGTTTGGAAATAGCTTTTCCTTCCTTCCTGTTGCATAGGCTACAAAAAGTTGGTCAGTCTTTCTGCTATTTTTGTTCTGTCCAAGTAGTAGCGTAGCTGTCTATGTACATCCAAGGTATGCAGTATTCTTTCCCTCTGTTTTGTGGGTTGGGAAAGAAGGTAGGTAGGTGGATTGCCTGGTTTAAAGACACTCTGGATACCACCTTAGGCATAAATGTAGGATTAGTCCTCATGGACACTATCTTGGTGGAAGATTAGGAAGGGTTGCACTGCCATTAAGGCCTGTAGTTCTGAAACCCTCCTTGCTGAAGTAATTGCCAGTAGGAAAGCAGTTTTCCATGACAGGTGTTGTAGGTCTGCTGTTGCTGCTGGTTCAAAGGGTGCTAGTGTCAACTTTTCTAGCACAAAGTTTAAATCCCAAGCTGGTAATGGTGGTTTCCTTGGAGGTTTTACATTCTTGATTCCTCTGAGGAATTGCCTGAGCAAAGGGTGCGAAAAAACAGGAGTATCAAAGCTGTATTCTGCTGAAATAGCTGATGCATGTATCTTGATGGAGGAGTAGGACAGGCCTGAATGAAGAAGTTCGGCCAGATACTCCAGAATGTTAGGCATATCTATGTTTGACACATCTTTTCCTCTTTCCATACTCCAGATGACAAACCTTTTCCATTTTCCAGCATAGTTCCTTCTTGTTGAAGGTCTGCGTGCTTCAAGAATAATGTCTTTAACTCTTTGGGAAAGTTCTGGAATAGCTGCTATGTGATGTTCCATGCAGTCAGTTGCAAGGTTTTTAGGTTTGGATGTATGATGCTGTAGTTGTTCTGTTAACATCAAAGGCATCAGGGGAATTGTCCACATATTGTTCCGAGACATGCTCCTCAGTAGTGGGTACCAGTGTTGTCTTGGCCAGTTTGGAGCTATCAGGATTATCCTTGGACGTTCTTCCTTGATTTTCAGTAGTACCTTGTGTATCAAAGGAAGAGGCGGAATGCATATGCTGTTAGGCCTTTCCAGTTGAAAGAGAGCAATCCACTTTCCATGCTAATGGGTGGAATGTCCTTGTGCAGAATTTTTGAGCTGGTGATTGAGAGGTGATGCGAATAGGTCCATCTGTGGCATTCCCATTTCTTTGAGATGGTCTTGAAGATGTGCGGGTGAAGCTTCCATTCGTGGGCATCCGAAGTGGTTCTGCTTAGTATGTCTGCTAGGGTATTGTCTTTCCCTGGTACAAATATTGCCTGTAACTGGATGTTGTAGCTGAGTGCCAGGGTCCACAGCTCCAAGATCATTCTGCATAGGGGTATGAATGAGTGCCTCCTGTTTGTTGATGTACCACATGACTGTGGTGTTGTCTGTCCTTATCATCAACTGGCCCTCTGAGAAATGGTTTGAACTTTTGGATTGCCAGTTTTACTGCCAGCATTTCTTTTAGGTTGATGTGCAGGTGAAGTTGATCCTGTGTCCACAATCCTTGCACACATTTGTCCAGCATGTGGGCCCCCCATCCTAGGTCTGAAGCGCCTGTTGTGATGGTCTGGCTTGCTTGACATCTGCGAAAGGGTAGGCCTGGGTTTGACTGGCATGCCTGAGCCCACCATAGGAACTCCTGTTTTAAGCATGGAATTAGTGGGATTTCTGTTTCTAGACTGTGTCTGTGTTGGGACCATAAATTCTTTAGGTACCACTGTAGTTTTCTCATGTGTAGTCTGGCAAATGGAACCAAGATTATGCATGATGCCATGAAGCCCAAGGCCTGCAGTACTTTTCTTGCTGTTAACTTGTTCAGTTTTGTTAGTGCCAAGAAGTATAGAGGGAGTTCTTTTTGTTTTTTACCATCTCTAATACATATTTCTTATCAAGAGATTCATCAGTGGTTAGTTTTTTAGTTAACTGATCCAGCATAAACTCTTGGTATTGTATCATGTGAAACTGGCAGTTTAAAGCTCTAGCTGAGAGAGTAGCTGAAGTGTAGACCTTTTTACCCCATCTGTCTAATGACCTTGCTTCCCTTTCAGAAGGAATAGGGTTTTTAGCTATGGTCACGGCTACTGCCTTGGGGCCCTGGGATATAGTTTCTGGGTCTGCAAGTGGAGCCTTGTAAAGGTGGTGATGAGTATCTGGCACCCTGTAAAATCTGTCTGGTTTGGCAGGGGCTGGGGTAAAGAATCTGGAGCGGAGCAAACATCATTGAAAGCATCATCCACCACAGAGAGAACAGGGGGTATAGCTAAGGGCCTGTGCTGTGGGAGGTGCAGAAAGGTCCTAAGTCTATTTCTGGAGACTGAAAAATCCTGTTGCTGGCAATGGAACTGTTCTCGCATGGCATGCAAGGTTTCCAAAGGAGAATTCTTCTGGTGGGAAGCAGCTGGGATGGATTCTTCAGCATCAGAATCTTCAAAATTGGAGAGGGAGCCTCTGGCTGGTCAGTTATGTCTGATTCATCAGCAGAATCATCAGAGGACACTGGCTCGGGGCTCTGCCCTAGGTCTCTTCTCTGGGGGCTGAGAGGCCCTGTCTGGGTGAGATTGAGATCCTCTAATTAAAGAAATTAAATCTTCTGCCAAAGTAAGCATTTGAGAACTAGAAGAGGGCCTGGATGGGGTGGTTTAACAGGCACTGTTTTAGTAGTCTTGGCTGCTTTAGCCCTGGCGAAGGCCTTAATGGACATGGCTGCTGGAGGCCTAGCAGCACCACGCTGGGGTAGAAACATCCAAGGGATGGTGTCTGATAAGTCAACCACCGTAGTGGGTAAAATTCTGAAGTCGTTCAAGAGTTGTAGCAGGGGCCTCAGCTGTAGGAATAGGTTCAGCTGTACTTTGTTCAGTTTTCTCGGTTTCGCCGAAACCGAGACACTCGTTTGCTTGACCATGGTTTCGCCGAAACCGCGGACCGCGAGTGTCGGTCTTTATCTTTGTTTTTGCCAGATTGGGTAGTCTGAGGATCCGACGCATAATGTACGCAAAATCAGAACCGAAAAACTGTTCTGCGAACTCCGACGCTAAGCCGCTCGGCGGGTTGAAAGAAGCACAGGCGAACAGGCTGCTACGCGGGCTGGGCCTAAACAAGGCAGACAGTAAGAGTGGAAATCTTTATGAGGTATTTGTTTCCCACAGTTTAAACAATTGTTAACTTTTTCTGACATCGGCTGAGGCAAGAAAGGGTCCCCAACGGGTACTTAGCTTTAGAAGTCTTCAGTAGTATTCGGTAGAAGTAATCTCTGCATCCAACCGGCCGGCACTTGCGAACAGCTTCTGCTTCGGGCGCCACGCGGCAAGAAAGACTGAGGAAAATGGCGTCGGCTGATGCCTTTATACCCGAAGACCAACAGAGATGACGTCGGGTGGAGTGCGACATCAGCCGAAGCCGGACCCGGACTTTGGAATCCGGCCGACTGAAGGGCTGCCTGACGACAGGACAACCCACTTGTTATGACTGCAGATGCATCCATGAAGGACATCATCTTTGGTAGGAACCCCTCTGAGGAAAGCTGCAGAGGTAGCTGTGGCCCTTGTGGAATGGGATCTGATGCCTGCAGGTACAGTTTTACCATGAAAAGAGTAACAAAAGCGTATGCAGTGAGCTATCCATTTTGAGATAGTCTGTTTGGAAATTGGCTTCCCTTGAGCTCCTGTAGCATAGGACACACAGAGTTGCTCTGATTTTCTGAAAGGCTTTGTTCTGTCCAAATAATAACACAGCTGCCTGTGGATGTCCAAGGAATGTAGTAGTCTTTCCCCTTTGTTTTGAGGATTAGGGTAAAAGGTAGGTAAGTGGATAGCCTGATTCAAAGCTACCCTGGATACCACCTTTGGCATAAAGGACGGATTGGTTTGTAAGGAAACTCTGTCCTGATGGAAAATGATGAAAGGCTGCACAGCCATGAGGGCTTGTAATTCCGATACCCTGCGAGCTGAGGTGATAGCCAGAAGGAAGGCTGTTTTCCAGGACAAATATTGCAGATCTGTTGAAGCAGCTGGCTCAAAAGGAGGCAAGGTCAGTTTTTCTAGAATGAAATTGAGGTCCCAAGCAGGTACAGGTTGTTTCCATGGGGGTTTTATATTCTTAGCCCCTCTGAAGAACGGTCTTAAGAGGGGGTGAGAGATAAAGGAGGATCAGTGTTGTATTCTACAGAAATGGCTGAGGCATGGATTGTGATGGAGGAGAATGAAAGTGCACTGCTTAGCATCTCAGCTAGATACTGTAATATTTGAGGTAAATTCAGTATTCCAGGATTCTGGCCCTTTTTATCATTCCAGGCACAAAACAGTTTCCATTTTGCGGAGTAAGCTTTTCTAGTAGATGGCCTTCTGGCCTCCAAAATGACATCCTGCACCTCCTTGGAGAGTAGGGTCTGTTGTGAAGTTAAGGAATCTTCCATGTGGCCAGATTGAGTGTTTTCAGCTGGGAAGAGTTTTGAAGCTGTGCTGAGTCAGAAGAAGAGGCATTAGAGGTAGGATCCATGGTGGGGAATGCGTCAGGCACCTCAGGAGTGGGTACCAGTGTTGTCTTGGCCAGTCTGGAGCAATGAGAATCATCTTTGGTCTGCCTGCTCTGGTTTTTAATAGAACTTTGGGCAGCAGAGGAAGAGGTGGAAAGGCATAAACTTGTCATTGTTGTCCAACTGAAAGAGTGCGTCCACTCTCCAGGCCTGTGGATGAAAGGTCCTTGAGCAGAATTTTGCCAATTGGTGATTTTTGTGGGAGGCAAAGAGACCTATGTCTGACCTTCCCCATGCTTGAATTATCTCTGTAAAAACTTGAGGATGCAACTTCCATTCGTGTGGATCTGTCATATTTCTGCTTAGGTTGTCTGTCAGCGTGTTTTCCTTCCCTGGCAAGTACTGTGCTTGAAGCTCGATTTGTAATTCCAGAGCCATGTTCCAAAGAGACATGGCCAGCCTGCATAGGGGGTATGAATGGGTTCCTCCCTGTTTATGTACCACATTACTGTGGTGTTGTCTGTCCTTATCAATAGTTGACCTGGATGCAACAGGTCTTTGAAAGCCATAATAGCATTTATTACTGCTAGCATTTCCTTTTGATTGATGTGAAGGTGCTTTTCTTTCTGGGACCATTTGCCCTGAATGCCCTGAATCTGTCATGTGCGCCTCCCAGGCGTAGTCCGAAGCGTCTGTTGTGATGACTTTATTTGCTTCAGGCTTGCAGAATGGGAGACCTGTGTTTCTTTGGCATGCTTGAGCCCACCACAGAAATTCCTTTTGAAGACATGGAATCAGTGATATTACTGTTTCCAAACTGTGGCTGTGTTGAGACCATAGGTTTTTCAGGTACCTTTGAAGTTTCCTCATATGCATTTTTGCACATGGGATTAGTAGTATGCAAGATGCCATGAATCCCAGAGCCTGCAGGATTTTCCTTGCAGTAAGACTGGTGAAATTTGCTAGTTTTCTGAAGTATTGAGTTAGTTGCCCCTGTTTCTCTGGAGTGAGGTAGGCCATCTGGGTGTTTGTGTCCAAGTTGGCACCCAGGAAAATTACTGTTTGAGAGGGTATTAGCCTTGATTTCCTTTTGTTGACTGTGCAACCCAAGGAATTCAACAACATTATTACAAAAGCCAGATGTTTCAGAAGTATGTGCTTTCTGTCCGCTTGGATAAGGCAGTCGTCCAAATATGGGTATATTTGTATCCCTTGAAGTCTGCAGAAGGCAACTACTGATGCCAGGCATTTCGTGAATACTCTGGGCGCAGTAGATAAGCCAAAGAGCAATGCAGAGAATTGATAATGGGTAGAACCTGCAAGAAATCTGAGGTATCTTCTGCAATCTTGTCTGATTGGGACATGCAGGTATGCCTCCTTGAGGTCCAATGTTACCAGCCAAGACTCCTTGCCCAGCATGGGAAGAGGCTGCTGTAATGTGAGCATCTTGAATTTTGGCACGAGTAAAAATGTGTTTAGAATGGATAGGTCCAAAATAGGTCTCCAATCTTTTCCCTTCCTTGGTACCAGGAATAGTCTGGAGTAAAAACCTTGACCTTGTTCTTGTGTAGGTACCTCTTGAATAGCTTTCATGTCCATGAGATCTGAAATTTGTTTTTGTGCCTCTGCCCTTTGATTGTGTGGCAGGTTTGGCATGTCTCTCATTTTTGGAAGGGTGTGAAAATGGAATCTATAGCCTCTGTTTATAATGTCCAGGATCCATTTGTCTTTTGTGACAATATGCCAATTTTTCGAAAATAATACCAGTTTTCCGCCTAAAGCTGCTGCCATTTGAGCCTTGCTTGGCATGCAAAGGGGAAAGTCATTGGGTCTGCTTTCTGAATGGCTGTGAACTATGCTCACCACCTCTTTGTGTAGGAGCTTGCCATTGTCTGCCTCTAAACGATCCTTGAGATTGCCCTCTGCCCCTCGGGCGTCTGTATCTACCTCTTTGGGGTCTGTCCGTGGCTGGAAAGGACCAATTTTTAGAGGGCCAATTTCTACTGAAACGTGGAGGTTGTACCTGTAGGAAATCTTTCACGGTTTGCATTGATTTAGCCTTTCCCTCCATTTTCTTTAATACCTCCTCAGCTTTAACACCAAATAATACATCTTTTTGCAGAGGGACATTTAGTAATTTAGCTTTGACATGATCTGGTAAGGTTTGCTCTTTGAGCCAGGCATGTCTACGTATGACTGATCCTGTAACAGCAGCTCTACACGAGGCCTCTAAAGCATCAAAACCACATTGCAAGGTATGTTTACCCACTTGTTCTGCACTATGCATCAAATCCTGCAACTCCTTCAAGTCTGGTTGTTCAGGTTGTGACATTTTGTTTCTCAACTGTGATAACAGAAACTGTTGGTACTTTAACATATGGAACTGGCAGTTTAATGCCCTCATGGTTAAGGTGGCAGAGGTGTATACCTTTTTCCCCCACCTTTCTAAAGCTCTGGAATCTCTCTCTGAAGGTAATGGATTTTTAGCAGTGGAGACCTTAATTCCCTTGGGGCCCTGTGAGATAGTTTCTGGGTCGGCCGCATGGCTTTTGTATAGGAATTGGTGCGAGTCAGGAACCCGGTAATACCTGTCAGGCTTGGCTGGGGCTGGAGGTAAAGAGTCTGGGTTAAGGCAGGCCTCCGAATACACATCATCAAGAATGTCTAAGACAGGAGGTATAGCCAGAGGCCTGTGCTGAGGGAGCAAGAGAAAATCCCTAAGCCTTTTCTTGGAGTCAGAGTACTCTTGGCCTTCCCAGTGGAAGTGTTCCCTCAAGGTATGCAAGGTTTCCCCAAAAGAGTAATCCTCAGGAGGGGAGACAGAGGGAATGGACTCCTCTGCATCAGAATCTTCAAAAGGGGAGTACAAATGTTCCTGGTCATCAGAATGCTCTGAAATAACGGAGGCCTGGTCCGAGGAGGGGGATTCTTCCTCCACTCTGGGCCTTTTGTCCCGGGGGGGGGGGGGTTTGAGAACCCCTGATAAGAGTAATCAAATCCTCAGCCATTTTGATCATCTGCTTTTTAGGCATGGGGCCTTGAGAAGGGCCCTGTGGAGCTTGTCTCTTAGTATGCATGGCTGCTTTAGACTTAGTGAAAGCCTTGATGGAAAAAGAGGAGGAAGGCCTGAAGACACCTTGAGAGGTGGCAGACCTGTCTAAACTCCGAATTTCACCGCCAAGAGTGGCTTCGGTATCGGTAGTCGGGGTGTGGGCTGAAGTGTCGTCGGTAGTCAGGGGCTGCGTAGGCGCCTCACTGAGAACCGGACCACCTGTAGTCGGCTTTGGCGTGGTGTCGGTAGAAGCCGCGGACCTCGTTTGTCGGTCCTTATATTTGCATCTTTTACTCAAAACAGGAGTCGGAGTATCCAACATAATGTAATTAAATTTTTTGCAAAATAGTGTTGGGCGAACTCCGCCCGACGCTTAATGGTGCGTCTGTTGAATGTAGCACAAAAACGACAGGCCGAGACGTCGTGGTCTGGGCCTAAGCAAGGAATGCAGAGGGAATGAAAATCCTTATGCGGTATTTGCTTCCCACATGAAATGCAATTATTAACTTTGTCTGACATCGGTCTGAGGCAAAAAAAAGTTTCCCCAATGGGGTACTTAGCTTTCAAGAAAACTTCGGTTGCAAAAATATTCGTAATCTCAGGAGCTGGCCTCAGTGGGTCTCAGTAGAGGCCTGCGAATCAAACGTAGCAGGTATCAGGGGCTGCGAAAGTACATGAGTACCGGCAAACCGGCGACTGGCTTAGAAGCTTCGTCGGTTTTGGACATAGACAGTCTGCCTCTATCTTTTTCATTGCGTTTTTTGTGAATTCCAGTAGTCGGAATCCTAACAGACGACATTTCTGGATAGTTAAATTCAGAGCCATAAATATTTAGATGCAAAAATATACCGACGCTTTAGTGCGTTGGTTAAATTTAGCACAAAACCGACAGCAAGGCACATTGTGCTCAGGGCCTAGGCAAGGAATACAGTACAAATGAAAATCCTTATAAGGTATTTGCTTTCCCACAAGTAATACAATTTTTAACTTTTATTGACATCGGTAAGGAGCAAGAAAAAGTTTCCCCAATGGGGTACTTAGCTTTAGGTTGAAGACTTTGGTTCTGAAACTCGAAACCGAAAATTTCAGGAGTCAGACGACCGGCACTTGCGAACTGCTTCTGCTTCGGGCACCGCACGGCAAGAATGATGAAAATGGCGTTGGCTGCACGTTTTATACCCCTGACAACCTGAAGTCATGGAAGAAAAGACAGCAACCAACGCAGGACCCAAGACTATGTTAATCAGGCCAACTGAGGGCAACCTGCCAGCAGATTACCTAAATATAATGACTGCAACAGTGAAACACGAAGAATGAGAAGTTATGTACCTACCATAACTTTCCATGTTAGTTGTCTTCTCTCGCCTTCTTTCTTGCTTGATGGGTTCGGAGCCGATCCTCGGCTCCGACTCAGCACTTTGCTAAGCTCGAGAGTCACTTTTACCTGCTCGAGGCAGCCCCATATCCCATGATGCAAGGCGGTAAGTACCCAGATCTCGTTTGTTGTCTATAGGCAATAACACCTAGCATAAAAAACTTCCCAAAAGGCAGAGAAAAAGCCTGAAGGATGGTTATGGAGGGCCAGAACTGAATGGTCTTAATAAACATACTTCCATGAAGAGAGAAAAAGGTCTGTCCAGGCCAGGGGGAAGGAGGGAGGGTCGCAAGAAAGAAGGCGAGAGAAGACAACTAACATGGAACGTTATGGTAGGTACATAACTTCTCAATGTTAAGTTGTCAATCTCGCCTTCATTCTTGCTTGATGGGACCGCGTCCCTAGCACCTCTATCCTGGGTGGCTCAATGGAACAGACTTCCCAAAAACTTTTTGAG
>NC_056743.1:970943793-970959610 GCF_019279795.1 Protopterus annectens
GGGGGGGTTCCCGGGGGGGCCATGATTGTGTCTCCCATTTCTTTGTACCCCAGCTTCCCCTCCCTTGCCAGCTACTAGGAAGGCAGTCTGATTTTTAAGCCCAGTGGTTCTAACTGATTAAACTGTGAATAAAAGGAACTCATAGGCATAGGGATACAAGATGGAATTGAAGTCCCTTGCACTTTTCATGGTAATGTCCCCAGTTTGATAGAGGGAAGAGGTTGTGGGAGGTCTAGTCCTAAGTGACATGCTCTCCTTAACAAGTATTGAGAGTTCCACCATCAGTAATTTAAAGGATTTTATTCCATGTTGTTCCCAGATGTCCTGACTGAAATCACTGTTGCAGTATTCCTGACATATGGGTTGTCACAGCTGTTGTCTGGGCAGGGTAGTAAGTCTTTAAATTCCTGAGGTCACATTCCCGGTGCATGACCTCAGCTCTTATGTGTTGGAGTATATAGAAGTATGTACGAATGTGGATCCCCAGACTCGCTCGCCTCCAGCCTGAAGACAGGTCATGCATCCACTGGACTGATCACCATTTTGTTGTTGATACTTTTGCTTTGATTATTTGTCTAGATAAGTGCCCCATTGGGGAACCTTCCTTATTATTTATTCTGCTTTGTTGAAATTTGTTAGTCAGCTACAAGGGGTAAGTGCGAATGCAGTAGGCAGGTTCCATACAAGGACTTGTATACCAAGTATCTCTTTTGATTAGGCCCAGAACACTATCACAAACCTTGAACTAGGTCAGTAATTTGTTTCAAAACCCTTAAGTGGAGACTTTCCTCCCTAAATACCTTTCTAGAGACTCTGTTCTTAAATGCTTGGCCCAATCCAAGATGACCGAGTCAGCATCCTCAGATGTTCCCCTTCTGCTGAAGAAAAAGCTAAAGAGGCCTAGAACAGATCTGCAGCCCAAAGTATCATACACTCTGACATGCCCACTGAGGTTCCAAAACCTGTGATATGCCAGGATGTTCATCGTGTTTCACTGTTGCAATCATTACAATTGGGGTCATCCTGCTGGCAGGCTGCACGCTGTCGGCCTCAGTTCCAAAGTCTAGGTCTGGCGTTGGTTGCTGTTGCCTCTTCCCTGACGTCAGTGTGCCAGCGGTATACAAGATGCAGCAGACGCCATTTTCTTCAGTCTTTCTTGCCGCGTGGTGCCCGAAGCAAAACCAGTTCGCAAGTGCCGGTCGGCCGACTCCTGAAGTTTTCAAATTCGAATTTTAGATCCGAAGTCTTCATTAAAGCTAAGTACCCCATTGGGGAAACTTTTTTCTTGCTCCATACTGATGTCGGAAAAAGTTAATAACATTTCTTGTGGGAAGCAAATACCTCTTAAGGATTTTCATTCTTACTGTATTCCTTGCCTAGGCCCTGACCATAACGTTGCTAGTTGTCGGTTTTGTGCTAGATTTAACCAATGCACTATTAAGCATCGGTACGATTTTGCATTTCATTACTTTGGCAGAAGATTTAATTATATAATGCCGTCGGATTAGCCGACTACCGGAGTTTACAAAAAACGAAAAGAAAAGGACAGACATTCGAGATCAAAAACTGACGGGGCTTCTTCTAGGCCTGTCGCCGGTTCTCAGGCGCTTTTGCAGCCCCCTGATGCCCGCTACCTCAGAGCCACAGGCCACTTCCGACTCCCACGTGGAGCCGACTGGGCCTATGGAAACTCAAGGTATTGGACACTCTGAAACTATTCCCTCAGATTGGTCCGGAGCCGCTGAGCAGGCATCGGCTTCTGTGGGTGTTTTCTGGCCAACACAGTTATATGTGAAACCTACTTCAGCTAAAAAGATAGATTAAAGCAGCTGTAAAGACAAAGAAACAAGTACAGCATTCACCTGGACAGGCCTTCATGCCTAAAAAACAGATGCTTAAAATGGCCGAAGACCTTATTAGTTTGAGCAGGGGTTCCCATCCCCCTCCTGAAAAGAGGCCTAGGCAAGAGTTAGAATATGAATCTGCAGACCAGGTTTCCATTTCCTCTGATTCCTCCTCCGAACAGGATTGCTCTATTCCTCCCTATGAGGATTCTGATGCTGAAAGAATCTATCACTTCATCTTCTCCTCCTGAGGATTATTCTTTTGGGGAAACACTGCATACTATGAGGGAGCATTTCCACTGGGAGAGCCAAGATTACTCCGAATCCAAGAAAAGGCTCAGAGATTTCCTTTTATTGCCCCAGCAGAGGCCCCTTGCTATCCCGCCTGTTTTAGACATTGTGGATGATGTATTTACAGAGTCCAGTTTTTCTCCAGACTCTTTACCACCAGCCCCTATTAAGCCAGACAGATATACTACAGGGTTCCTGATTCGCATAAATTTCTCTAAGAACCCTGCAGCTGACCCAGAAACCATCTCTCAGGGTCCCAAATGGGTCAAGGCTTTAACTGCAAAAAACCCTATCCCCTCTGATAGGGATTTTAGGGCCCTAGACAGATGGGGCAAAAAGATTTATACCTCTGCTACCTTGGATGTAAGAGCTTTAAATTGCCAATTTCATATGCTTAAGTATCCGCAATATCTTATATCCTTGCTTAAACAGATAATGCCAGCAAATGCAGAATGTGCAGACAATAATGAAATGCAGGATTTATTTTCTTGCAGCTGAACAAGTTGGAAAGCATACTTTGCAATGTGGTTTTGATTCTCTTGAGGCCTCCTACAGGGTCGCTGTTACAGGTTTTGTTATTAGGAAGCATGCTTGGTTAAAAGAACAAAATTTGCTGGATCATGTTAAAGCAAAACTATTAGACGCTGCTTTACAGCATGATACTTTGTTTGGTGCTAAAGCAGAAGAAGTGTTGAAGAAAATGGAGTGCAAGGCTAAATCTATGCAAACAGTCAAGGATTTCTTGCAGGTACAGCCTCCCAAATTTAGCAGGAACTTGCCTACAAAAAATTGGTCCTTTCCAGTGTCAGACCACAAAGGGGCAGATAGACACCCCAGAGGCAGATGACAGCCCCATGGCTCATACAGGCCTAAACAATGGGGTGCTTCTACCTCCAAGAGCGGAGTGGAAAAATCACAACCATACAGGAAACAGTCCCTATGACTTTTCACTTCCAGCACCAAGCACTTATCTTTTGGTAGCCCCTTTGGGGAAAAAGCTAGCACTTTTTTCACAAAATTGGCACATGATCACCCAGGACAAATGGGTTCTAAATATAGTTTCACAAGGCTACAGGTTCCACTTTCACACCCTGCCAAGGCAAAGCGGTATGCCAGACCTGCCGCGCAATCAATGGGCAGAGGCACAAAAACCAATGTTCATCGTGTTTCACTGTTGCAGTCATGACTGTAGGGTTCTCCCCTGCTGGCAGGCAGCCCTTGGTCGGCCAGAATCCCAAAGTCTGGGTCCGGCGTCGGCTGTTCAGCCATGCTCCTTGACGTCAGAGCGCCAGGAGTACAAAGCTGACAGCCGATGCCATCTTTTCCAGTCTTTCTTGCCGTGCGGTGATAGTAGTGTCGCAAGTGCCGGTCGGCTGACTCCTGACTATTTTTTCTGATAAACTTCAGTCCGAAGATTTTCTTCTCCACTCAAAGCTAAGTACCCGTTGAAACTTTTTCTTGCTCCACTCCGATGTCAGAAAAAGTTAATAATTGTATTTCATGTGGGAAGCAAATACCTCATAAGGATTTTCATTCTTACTGTATTCCTTGCTTAGGCCCTGACCACGACGTAGCTAGTTGTCAGTTTTGTGCTAGATTCAATCGACGTACATTTAAGTGAAGGTACGATTTTGCTTTTCATTACTTCGGTAGGTGCTTTAACTAGAAAATGTCGTCTGATACAGTTCCGGCTACCAGAGTTCACAAACGTCGCAAGGATAGACAGGCCTCCGAGGTCCAAATCTCATGATAGCGCACAAGCGGAGCCAGCTTCAGGTTCGGCCGTCGTCAGTGAGGTGCTTTTGCAGCCCCTGTCATCGGCCATTTCAGAACCGATGGCCGAAACAGACTCTCATGAGGAGCCAAACAGGCCTTTAAATATTTCTATTGCAGGACGTTCGGACAATGCTCCTTCGGATGGGTCCGGAGCCGCTGTGCAGGTACCGGCTTCCGAAGGGGTTTTCAGGCCTACTCAGCTTCTAATAAAGGCAAAGCCAAAGACAAAGGCAAAGACTCCTTCTAAATCAAAGACTGCAACACAGGCCTCTTCTGAACCGGCTCCCAAGTCACAGAAACAGTTACTCAAGATGGCGGAGGATTTACTTACTATGATTAGAGGTTCACATCCCCCTCCAGATAAAAGGCCAAGGGCAGGAAGTTTATTATGATTCCTCTGATCAGGCTTCTGTTTCCTCAGTTTCTTCTGACCAGGAAAATTCTTTCCCTCCTTATGAGGATTCTGATGCTGAGGAATCAATTCCTTCAGCTTCTCCCCCTGAGGATTTCTCTTTTGGGGAAACTTTGCATGAAATGAGGGAACATTTCCACTGGGAAAGACAGGAGTATTCGGAATCTAAGAAAAGACTGAGGGATTTTCTTCTTCCCCAACATAGACCCTTGGCTATTCCTCCTGTTTTGGATATTGTGGATGATGCCTTTTCGGAGGCTAACTTAACCCCTGACTCTTTTCCTCCTGCTCCTGTTAAACCTGATAGATATTACAGGGTTCCTGATTCCCACCAGTTTTTATACAAGAACCCTTCTGCTGACCCTGAAACCATTTCTCAGGGTCCTAAGGGAGTTAAGGCCGCTTCTGCCAAAAATCCCATTCCTACTGAAAAGGATTCTCGATCCTTAGAAAGATGGGGCAAAAAGGTGTACACTTCTGCTACTTTGTCCATTAGGGCTTTAAACTGTCAGTTTCATATGCTGAAATAGCAGCAATTTCTCTTCGTCTGTTTTAAAACAAAAGCTTACTTCCATTTCTGCCTGTGCGGATGATAAGGAATTACATGACTTATTGCATGCCACTGAACAAGTTGGGAAGCATGGTTTACACTGTGGATTTGATGCCTTGGAGGCTTCTTGTAGGGCTGCAGCCTCTGGCACAGTCATTAGAAGGCATGCATGGCTAAAGGAACAAAATTTGCCTGAACAAGTAAAGGCTAAATTATTGGATGCTCCTGTTCAGCATAATGTTTTGTTTGGATCAAAAGCTGAAGAGGTTATTAAAAAGATGGAGGATAAAGCGAAATCCATGCAAACAGTTAAAGATTTCTTACAAGTGCAGCCACCTAGATTTAGCAGGAATTGCCCTTCAAAGAATTGGTCCTTTCCCACTTCAGACAGGCCTCAGAGGGGTAAATATAGACGCTCCAGAGGAAGGTCTCAAACACACGCTTCTTATAGACCAAGACAGTGGACTGCTTCCACCCCTAGGGGGGGGAGAGGACAGGTCACAAACTCACAAACTCAATGACTTCCTCTGTTGGGCTACAGGAACTTCTTGCCTGGAAGCCTCTCTCGGAAGAAAACTCTTATCTTTTTTATCAAACTTGGACTCAAATAACTCAAGACAAGTGGGTTTTGGATGTGGTTTTAAGAGGTTACAAATTCCATTTTCATACCTTGCCAAGGCCAAGCGGATGGCCAGACCTTCCAAAACATCAATGGACGGAGGCCTTAAACCAGGTGGAAGCTCTTTTGGCTATGAATGCCATAGAACTGGTTCCACTTTCAGAGATGGGAAAAGGTTTTTACTCAAGGCTCTTTCTAGTCCCAAGGAAGCAAAACTCATGGAGACCCATTCTGGATCTGTCCATCTTGAACACCTTTCTAGAGATTCCAAAATTCAAGATGCTTGCTCTACAGCAGCTACTTCCAATGCTGTCCAAAGATGCGATGCATGGATGATAACTTTGGATTTAAAGGAGGCATATTTACACATTCCCATCAGGCAGGATCGCAGAAAATACCTCAGGTTCAAGGACGGATCGAGGCACTTTCAATTCTCTGCGCTGCCCTTTAGATTGTCTACTGCGCCCAGGGTCTTCACCAAATGCCTGGATCCAGTTTTAGCTTACTGCAGACTCAAGTGAATTCAAATTTACCCTTATCTGGACGATTGTCTTATTCAGGCAGACAGCAAGGATGTCTTACTCCAGCATCTAGAATTTGTACAGAACCTCCTCAAGTTCCTGGGATTCTCTGTAAACATAAAAAAGTCAAATATGACACCATCACAACAGATTACCTTTCTGGGTGCTCTTCTAAACACCACAACCCAGATGGCATTTCTGACATCCGAAAAACAATTACAGCTGGCTTCAACTTTCAAAACCTTGGCAACTTTAACTCGACTATCTGCAAGGAAATTCCTGCAGGCTTTGGGTTACATGGCCTCCTGCATCCTTCTCGTGGCATATGCAAGACTTCACATGAGGAAAATACAGTGGTACCTAAAACGTGTATGGTCTCAGCATTGCCACAGTTTAGGCATACTGATCTCCGTCCTTCCTTGCCTTCAAAAGGAAATTCTTTGGTGGTCCAGGGCATGTGCTCTAAACAAAGGGAAACCCTTCCGTCTGCCTCCTGCCACTCAGATTCTAACCACGGATGCCTCAGATTATGCTTGGGGAGCCCATTTTCAGGGCAACTGTCTGCAGGGCCTTTGGACAAAGGATCGGAAGCACCTGCATATCAATTTAAAGGAAATGGTAGCCGTTCAGAAAGCTCTATTGGCCTTCAGGAATCTTTTACAACCAGGACAACTACTAATACGGACAGACAGCACCACAGTTGTGTGGTACATAAACAAGCAAGGGGGATCTCATTCCTACCCCCTTTGCAGACTAGCCATGGATCTATGGAACACAGCTCTAGCTTGCAATCTGGATCTTCAAGCTCAGTTTCTACCAGGGAAACAAAACTTCCTAGCAGACAGTCTGAGCAGAAACCCTTCGGATCCACACGAATGGATGCTGGACACCAAAATATTCAGGATGATAACAGCAGTCTGGGGGTGTCCTCACATAGACCTCTTTGCATCCCATCTCAATCATCAACTACAGAATTTTTGCACCAGGACTTTCCACAGAGAAGCTTGGAAAGTGGATGCCCTGTCAATCAGTTGGAGGAACCTCTCGGGATATGCCTTTCCGCCTCTTCCTCTTCTTCCACGGGTCTTATTGAAGATAAAACAGGATAAGCCTAAGATGATAATCTTGCTGGCTCCAAATTGGCCTCGGCAGTTTTGGTATCCAACTCTAAAAAAAAAACCTATGCCTGGAGCCCCCTTGGGTTTTACCTCAGTCTCTGAACCTTCTGTCCCAACATCAGGGTCAGGTTCTACACTCTCATGTCAGAACTCTCAGCCGGACGGCCTGGTTAATCCAGGGCCTTTGATTTCTTCTTTCCTACCCAAGCAGGTTTGGAATGTCATTTTAGAAGCCAGAAGTCCTAGCACTAGAAAATCTTATGCAGGAAAATGGAAAAGATTTTGTTCCTGGATGTAGGCTCAGGATTCTGATCCTCTTCTTTCTAACATTACTTTAATTTTACTTTGACAGATCTCTTACATAAGGGTCTCTCTTTCTCTTCCATTAAGATACATGCCTCTGCTATTTCTGCTCATTATAATACAGACCCTCCCATCTTTTCCCACCAGCTCATGAGACAGTTTCTCAGAGGAGCGAAGAACTTAAGACCTCCTAGATCTCCTCCCATTCCTGCTTGGGATCTCAACTATGTTTTGGAAAAACTAACCTTGCCTCCTTTTGAGCCTGCTGCCTCTTCTGACATCAAGGTTTTATCTTGGAAGACAGCTATCTTGTTAGCCCTAACCTCTGCCAGGATAGTTTCAGAGTTACAAGCTCTTATGGCTGTGGAACCTTATATTATTTTTCATCAAGACAGGGTATCTTTGAGGTCTAATCCTACCTTCATGCCTAAGGTGGTTTCCAAAGTGGCTTTAAATCAAACTATCCACTTGCCAACCTTTTTCCCCTCCTCAAAAATAAAGGGAAAGGATCTTACATTCCTTGGATGTACACAGACAACTACGTTTTTACCTGGACAGAACCAAGGACATCAGAAAATCAGAACAATTGTTTGTTTGTTATGCTTCAAGTTCCCAAGGTAAAGCCATTTCAAAACAGACCATTTCTAAATGGATTGCTCATGGAATCAGATTTTGTTATTCACACCATGGAAAGCAAATCCCAGGGAGTATAAGGACTCATTCCACCAGAGCTGCTGCCACTTCCGCGGCCTTCCTCAGGGGAGTTCCTACCAAAGACATTTTGGAAGCTGCAACTTGGAGTTCAGTGCATACTTTTTCTAAGCACTACAATTTACCTCTCTACTCTAAGTCTAGGGCAGGCTTTGCCTCTGCAGTCTTGCAGGGCCTTTTATCCGCCCCTTCTTCTTTATGACCTCCTTCCTTTCTTTCTGCTTTGGGATTCTACCCTACAGTCATGACTGCAACAGTGAAACACGATGAACATAGTACAGTTGTGTACACCTACCATAAATGTAGATGTTCGAGTGTCTTCACTGTTGCAGTCTGGGTTTCCCTCCCTCCTATCCCCTCTTATTTTTACTTTTGTGTAGTTCCTTTTTTCACCATTCTTCTGAGGTGTATTTGCAAAGGTTATGGGACCTTTTTAATTTTGGGACTCCTGACATCTGGGGCAAGAAAAACTGGAGAAGATGGCGTCGGCTGTCAGCTTTGTACTCCTGGCGCTCTGACGTCAGGGAGCATGGCTGAACAGCCGACGCCAGACTCAGACTTTGGGTTTCTGGCCGACCGAGGGCTGCCTGCCGGCAGGGGAGAACCCTACAGTCATGACTGCAACAGTGAAGACACTCTAACATCTACATTTATGGTAGGTGTACACAACTGTACTGTCTCATCCCTCATGGACATGAGGGGCCATTCAACAAGTACCAGAACAAGAGCAGGGTCACTGATTCTATTCAAGACTGTTCTTGGTACCCAGAAAAGACAAAGCCTGGAGACCAATACTGGACCTATCTATTCTAAACACATATCTGGATATTCCAAAATTCAAAATGTTGACTCTACAACAGCTTCTGCCCATGCTGAATAAGAAGGCTTGGCTTGTGACTTTAGATCTAAAAGAGGCATACCTGCATATCCCAATCAGACAAACGTGCAGAAGATACCTCATAATCAAAGCTGGCTCAATGCACTACCAATTCTCTGCACTGCCCTTTGGCTTATCTACTGCGCTCATGGTCTTCACAAAGTGCCTGACACCAGTAATTGCATTTTGCAGACAAAGAGGAATACAAATATATCTTTACTTGGAAGACTGCCTTATTCAAGTGGAAAACAAGGACATTCTACTACAGCATCTGGCGTTTGTAAAAAGATTACTGACAAGTCTGGGGTACACAGTAAATGAGAAGAAATCAAAACTCGTACCCTCTCAAGAGATAATATTCCTGGGTGCAAGCTTAAATGCAACTGCCCAGATGGCTTCTCACGCCAGACAAACACAGACAACTGACTACTTACTTCAAAATTTTGGCATCAAAGACCCAGTTATCTGCAAGAAAAATTCTGCAGGCCTTGTTTTCATGGCATCCTGCATTCTGCTAATTCCATATGCAAGACTGTATATGAGGAAACTGCAATGGTATCTAAAAAGTGTTTGGACTCAACATTGCCACAGCCTGGAAACAATAATTACCCTCATTCCCTGCCTGCAACAGGAGTTTTGATGGTGGGCAAGTCACCACAACATGGGACAGCCATTCACCTTACCCACAGCCAGGCAGACTTTGACAACAGATGCATCAGATTACCGCCTGGGTGGCCCATATGGCAGGAAGATGTATTCAGGGCACATGGTCCGCAAGTCAAATGCATCTGCATATCAATCAAAAAGAGATGCTAGCTGTTCAGAATGCCCTAACAGCCTTCAAGGATCAACTTCATCCAGGACAACTACTAATAAAGACGGACAATACTACAGTCATATGGTACATAAGCTGGGAGGCACACATTCCTACCCCCTCTGCAGGCTAGCCATGAACTTGCGGCACACAGCATTGACTTACCAAGTGCATCTGCAAGCTCAATTCCTGCCAGGAAGGAAAAATACTCTGGCAGACTAAGCAGAAATCTAATGGATCCCCATGAGTGGACATTGGATCCACAAGTCTTCAGCCTGATAACAAGGACCTGGGGATGCCCGGACATAGACCTATTTGCCTCCCCTCACAACAGCCAACCACAAAGTTTCTGCACAAAGACTTACCACAAGCAAGCATGGAAAGTGGATGCTCTATCTTTCATCTGGAAAAATCTAACCGTATATGCCTTTCCTCCTCTGCCTCTCCTCCCCAAGGTACTCCTCAAGATCAGGCAAGAGAAACCAAAAATGATACCGATTGCCCCCACCAGCACTGGTACCCAATCCTAAAGAGCGTGTCTCACTGCTCAGCCTGGACATTACCTCAAATTCCTCACTTATTGACCCAACAAGACAGCCAGATACTGCACAGCCAACTCATAACCTTAAATCTGGTGGCATTGCAGAAAATATAGCCTCTCAAGACGCACCTCTCCCTAAAGCAGTGATGGATGTTATTTTGGAGGCCAGGAGGCCTAGCACCAGAAAATCTTATGCAGACAAATGGAAGAGATTTTGTGCTTGGAACCAAGCACAAGGCATTGATACGATTGTTCAAATATTCCTCAGATTTTGCAATACTTAACTGAGATGCTGGATAAAGGCCTTTCCTTTTCATCAATTAAAATTCATGCCTCTGCCATTTCAGGTCATTACAATGCAAAACCACCTATTTTTTGTCATCCGTTACTGAGACAGTACCTTAGAGGGGGCAAAAACATAAGACCTCCAAGGAGAGCACCAGTACCTGCATGGGACCTCAACTATGTCTTGGAAAAACTCACACTTCCTCTGTTTGAGCCAGCCTCTGCATCTGACACAAAATTCTTATCCTGGAAAACAGCTCTGCTCCTAGCAATAACCTCCGCTAGAACTGTCTGAGTTACAGGCACTCATGGCTGTGGAACCTTTTTATCATTTTCCATCCTGACAGGATATCGCTGAGGACAAACCCTACATTTATGCCTAAGGTAGTGTCCAGTGTGGCCCTTAACCAAACAATTCATTTGCCTACTTTTTATCCAAACCCACAGAATAAGGGTGAGAGAATAATTCATTCTTTGGACATTCACAGACCGCTATGCTTCTACTTGAACAGAACTAAAGCTTTCAGAAAGACTGATCAACTTCTAGTGGCATATGCTGCAGCATCACAAGGAAAGCCTATCTCAAAACAAACTATTTCAAAGTGGATAGGCCATTGCATTTGTTTCTGCTATTCACAGCATGGCAAATCCGTGCCTAAGGGCATTAGGCCACATACAACCAGAGCAGCAGCCACTTCAGCAGCCTTCCTCAGAGGAGTACCAACCAAAGACATCTTAGAGGCTGCAACTTGGAGTTCAGTGCATACCTTTACAAAGCGCTATCACTTACTTCTCTACTCTAAATCCAGGGCAGGCTTTGCCACTGCAGTTCTTCACGGCCTTATAGCCTCTCCTAATCCTCTTTAGCCCTAGCCTCCCAACCTTAGCTTTGCGATTCAACCCAATTGTAATGAGTGCAGCAGTGATACCCGATGAACATAGTACAGTTGTGTACCTACCATAAATGTAGATGTTAGAGTGTATTCACTGTTGCAGTCCAGGTTACCCTCCCACCATCCCCCTTTTTCCTTTGCTGGGACCTAACTGTACTTTTCTACTCTGTACAACCTATGTGGTGTATTTGCTTGTAGATGAAGGAAATGTTTTTTGTGCATGCATGCTTAGTGGCATAATTTATCCTACCATTTTAGGGGCACCTGACATCTGGGGCAAGAAAAACTGAAGAAAATGGCATCTGCTGCATCTTATATATACCTCTGGCGCATTGACGTCGGGGAAGAGGTGACGGCAACCGACACCGGACCTAGACTTTGGAACTCATGCCGACTGCGGGTAGCCTGCCAGCAGGATAACCCCAATTGTAATGATTGCAACAGTGAATACACTCGAACATCTACATTTATGGTAGGTACACAACTGTACTTTACTTCTCAGTCAGCTGCTACCAAGGATCTCTCTGAAGCAGGTATAGCTCCTGAAACCTTGCACACTTGCTGATATGTCCTATGAACCACTATTCATCCTTTTTGAGGTACCTCATGGCATCCCTTATATCTTAAGGAAGAGATCCCTGTCTTTTTAATAGAATTTAAACAGGTTTCCGAACCTGTCTCATCTGTGGACGTCATGCTTAAAAAGAAAGAACAGAAGACTAGGCATGTGGCCTTTCCCTCACCAGCTAGGGAAAAGGAGTGGCTAGATTTCTCACAGGAGTTTTAAAAGCTTTTATATCTTTGAAATTGCTCTCCTTTGGGTATCCCTAACTACAGGTTACTTCTCAAAAACCTGCCATGATTTCTTCTTCTGCTGAAGAGCAAGACTACAGTTCTGACCATTCTGTAGATTACTCCCCTCAGCTGCATTCTCCAGAACAAATCTCTTTGGATGAAGAGGACTCTGTTACCGGATTCCCCTATTGAGGAAGCTTTCTTTGTGGAGACTATCCAGAACATGATTAAACACTTATTAAATTTCTGATGTTCAGAAGCGGTATTACAGCATTTTTGAAATGGGTACTCCTGCACCTTCTCCAGTCCCTCCTTTTCTTGAGGGTTTCCAGAATGCCTTTCAGTCTGTCTTCACCCAGATGTTCTTCTTATTTCGCTGTTGCAGTCATTACACTTGGGTTATCCTGCCAGGGGTAGCCCTCAGTCGGCCTTAATACCAGAGGCTTAGTATTTCTGCATCGGTTGCTGTCGCTCTGGGACTGACATCAGGTCATCATTGGTATAAAATCAGGCAGCCTGCGCCATTACATCAGTCTTTCTTGCCAAGGAGCCTGAAGCAGAAGCAGTTTGCACGAGTGCCGGTCGGCCGCTACCTGAGTTTTCGTTTCTGAATTGAAGTTGAAGTCTTCTAAAGCTAAGTACCCGTTGGGGATCCTTTTTTCTTGCTCTAACCAATGTCAGAAAAGGTTTACAATTGTCTTGCCTGTGGAAAGCAAATACCACACAGACACTTCCATTCTTATTGCGTCACCTGTTTAGGCCCAAACCACGATGTCCACCGCTGTCGCTTTTGTGCTTTTTTTCAACTCCAGAACTATACGTCATTGGGCCCTTATTGTAGCTAGATATTTTCACACTCAGTCCTCTATCTTCTATCTCCGATATGGCTTCAGTAAACCGTCCGACTACCTATCTTCCGTAAAAACGTAAGGATATAGACGAGACAGACCGCACAGGTCTAAATCTGCCGCCGATGCTTCGCTAAGCTAGTAGTCAGTTCTGTGGTCCTTAGTGAGGCGATTTTGCAGCCCCTGATGCCCGCTTCTATGGATTTGCAGGCCATTACCAAGACCCTTTCGGAGTCAGGTATGCCGCGAGACTCTTGAACTAAGGATTCTGCAGGTGTCTCTACCTTGGATGTGTCCAGAGTTGCTGATCAGGCACCGGCTTCTGATGAAGTTCTTTGCACTACTGTTGCTCAACACAAACCAACGACTTTTTTCGCGTCTTCAGTTCTTTCTTTTAAATACAGAGTTTCTAAGGCCCAGGGTATGAACTGTTTCCAAAAAACAGATGACCCAAGCTCAGGCACTTGCTTCTATGCCTCAATCTCAAATGCTTAAAATGGCGGAAGACCTTATGCTTATTAGTAGAATCCAGGCTACCCTTTCCAAAGGAAGGGGACTTGTCCCTAGTGGTTTTATCTGAACAGGAGTCCGATGACTCTGATGTATCTGAATATGAAGGCATGCAACCCCTCTCTGCTTATGAGGATTCTGATGCAGAGGAATCCATTCCTTCTGCCTCTCCACCAGAGGATTTTTCATTTGGTGAAACCCTACATACCTTAAGGGAGCATTTCCAGTGGGAATGTCAGAACTATTCTCAGTCACCCCTTCTGATAGGGATTCCCGAGCTTTAGACAGCTGGGGTAAAAAAGTATACACCTCTGCAACTCTTGCTATTAAGAGCACTAAATTGTCAATTCCACATGCTGAAATAGCACATCATGGAACTACTCAAAAAAAAATATCTTCCTTTTCTGCTTGTGCAGAAAATAAAGAATTACAAGAGCTTATGCATTCTGCAAGCCAAGTTAATGAGCACACCCTGCAATGTGGCTTTGACACCTTCAAAGCATCTTGCAGGGCAGAAGTCTCTGGTTCTGTCCTTAGAAGGCATACTTGGCTTAAGGAACAAACCTTGCCAGTCCATGTCAAACCAAATTATTGGACCCTCCATTGAACAAAGACAATTTGTTTGGTACCAAGGCAGAAAAGGTCTTAAAGAAGGAAGAAAAAGCTAAATCTATGCTGACAGACTTTACAGGTCCAGTCTGCAAAGTTCAATAGGCATTGCCTCTCCAAGCACTGGTCCTTTCCTGCTCCCTCCAGGCCAGCTCAGCCCAGACCCAGGGGAAACAGAACCCCCAGACAGCAGTCCCACGGAGTGCAGAGATGCAAGCAATGGAGTGCCTCCTCTTCAAAATCTGGGAGTGCTAAGCCCACCCCCTTATGGTAAGAACTCACAATGACTTCACACCTCCACCCCTTACCTCTGCCCACCTGTTGTGCCCCTAGGAGGAAAACTCTTCTTCCATGCAAACAACTGGGCCTCTATTACCAACGACCGATGGGTCCTCAACATAGTGTCCCAGGGATAGAAATTTTATTTCCACTCTCTGCCAACCCCAAAACGGTTCCCAGATCTTCCTCCAAGCCAGTGGGCAAAGGCAAAAAAGAAAGTCCATTCCCTGCTCGCCATGAGTGAAATTCAGGATGTTCCTGCAGACCAGATAGGCCAAGGTTTCTATTCCAGACTTTTCCTGGTACCCAGAGAAGTGGGCACCTGGTGCCCAATCCTAGATCTATCCATTCTAAACACCTTTCTGGTGATAGCAAAATTCAAAATGCTCACCCTCCAGTAGCTTCTTCCTATGCTTTCCAAGGATGCTTGGCTAGCCACCCTAGACTTGAGGCGTCTTAATAGGAGTCTTAAGCTTAGGATACGTTTTTTTATGGTGAGCGTCGGTCTGAAGGCCTTCAACAGTGTTTCTGCAGCACCGACATCTCTCTGTAATTCGTCGGTGGGGGGCTAAACAAAATGGCTGCGTCGGCCTAGCACTCTCCGCCAAAGGCTCCGAAGCGGTCTCTGGTTCCAAATCTGCGGTAGTCAAGGGCTGTGTCGGAGCCTCCCTGAAGACAGGTGAACCGGAAACCTGTCCAGCAGAGGCCTCAGAGTCGGGCTTGGGTCTACGCTGCCTGTCTTTATCCTTGCGTTTTGTACCGCGGTGTAGTCGGTTGCTCCGGCGGCATTGTGTAGTTAAATTTTCTACAGTAGTGAAGTGCGAAATCAGCGTCTTTTATAGTATGTGATAAAGCCTAGCACAAAAGCGACAACCAGTGACATGCGTGGTCTGGGCCTGAGGCAAGGTATGCAGTAAGAATGAAAATCCTTATGGGGTATTTGCTTCCCACAAAGAAATACAATTGTTAACTTTTCTGACATCGGTCTGAGGCAGAAAAGTTTAATGTAAATTGCCAGCTTTATTGAAGACTTTGCATCTTCGACTTCAAAAATCTCAGAATTGACCCGACCGGCACTTACTTGAACTAGCTTCTGCTTGGACACCCGTGTCACCGGCAAAGAAAGACTGAAGAAAATGGCGTCGGATGCATTATATATACTGCACTGTAGGAAGAGCCAAAGACACACCAGACGAACCAGACTGATCCGCCGACACAGGA